>NW_024582511.1:1301997-1341037 GCF_018398535.1 Haplochromis burtoni
TTAATAAATATGTCCACAGACAAAAGCTCGCAAACAAGAGTACGCGTGCATGCGGCGCAGACTAACCTACAGACTCGTATCCCAGTGTTCGTCCCTCTCCAATTAAGACCAATTAGGGCCAGTGTATGAGAAGGTCTTGTGGGGATGCACTGTAGTGCTCAATGCTGTACATCCCTCATCATCTCTTCTCATTTGTATGCCAGAGCGGTGTGAGAGAGAAATGGGAGCTACAGGGAAAGCATAAAGAAGATGATAGAAATGATGAGGGCTTAAAAAAAAGAAAGGAAAAGGTGAGAAGAAAAGAACGGGGGAGTGGGTGAGGTGGGGTGGGGGTGGGGGGGGGTTTGGAGTGGGGTTGAGGTGGGGGGCACCACTTTGGGGTCCTTAGGGACTGAGTAAAGCGCTACACAAATGCAGAGGGCTTAAAAAAAAGAAAGGAAAAGGTGAGAAGAAAAGAACGGGGGGGGGTAAAAGGTGGGGTGGGGGTGGGGGTAAGAAAATAAATGAGAAGCCGTAATTACCCAGAGGGAAAGGTCAAGACGTTTGGGCGGGTTTTTGTAATTAGCTTTATTTCTACAAGCAGAACAAACAGAGCAGTCTTTTGTGAAATTGTGTTAGAAAGGTTACCCAGACCTTTATAGCTGGTGGATTAGCTATTCACTCGGAGCCCTGAGTGTTGCCTGCCCAGCAAACAGTAAAAAAACCTTCACATCTCCTCTGGACAAAGAAAAACAGGCGCTCGGAGGAATTAAATAATACATTTCAGATCAGCCAAAGAAGACGGGAAATGGGAACATTTAGGAGGTGGGATTTTAATTGAAACTAAGTCAAATTACATGATAAATTCTCAGCGAACATAATTAACCTGATGACGTGACTGTAGGGTAAGGAACATTTTCTACTCTATATCGGTATTCCCTTGTTGCCATTGGGGGACATAGCTCACACGTATGCTGTAATTAGATTAAGACTAATTTTACTTATACTTTGAAATGAGATAGAAAATCAAGTGTATTAGTGCCAACTCCAATATGAATGTCATTATGAATTTCCAGCTTTAAGAGACATTTCATTCACATATTTGCTGAATTCTCATCAGCATGTGGTAAGAAAAACCTGAAACTTGATAATTGTCTATTTGCTTTTCTTATTTCACATTTTTGTCTGGAAATAAAACAGAAATTGTTGTGTTTGTGTGCAGATTCATTAATGAATAATTGTCTCGTTCTCTCTGCAGGACAGCTGATAAAAGTCTTTGTTGCTGGTGGTCTGAAAAAAGGGGCAAAAAAAGGAAGGCGTTCTCGTTCTTCGTTAAACGTGACCATACCTCATTGTGAAATAGTATGACATTTAACTAAAAATAAGGTTATTTTAGTAAAAAAGGATATGCAAAAAGATGTAATGTAGAAACTGACTTGGCCAGCTGTGAAGCAGAGGCTGATGCAGAACAGCAAAATGTGATGAAATATTCAAATATGACAGAAGTTCTGAGTTTACTGCTCTGCCTGCAGTCAGATGGTAAAGGGCATGTCAGGATTTAGTTGACAACAGTACAGTCTTAACACTCTCACATATACTCAGTTTTTCTCCTTATTAATGAGCAGAGCCGCTGGCTGCTGTCAGGCCTTCATACACACCGTCACAACCAGGCAGCACGATAATAATTTTTCAACCTGCTGGCATAAGCATTAAAACTCTTGTCTACCCCCCTTCTCTTGTCTATCTATCGTTGCTTCTGCTTTTCTCACACTTTTTCAGATCTCTGGTTCTTATCGGTCCAGAAGCTCCAGCAGTGTCAAACCACAACGGAGCTTCTTATTAAGCTGGCTGGCGGCGGCAGAGCTATCGTGCTCGCCGAGCGGCGAGCGTGTTCAAAGACAGGGAAAAAAGTGCATGCAAAATATATAAATCGTCTGTATTTTCATCTTCACTTACTTCCTTTTTTCTTGCTATGGTACCCGACGATCAGCGATGCTCTTCTGACGGGACGGCCACCCTTCTCGCTGAATCAGGACTTTGCGGTTGAAAAAAGCTTCAATCTTCAGATCTTAAACTTTGAACAAAAGCTGACAGCAGCATGTTCACAGCTGCACTTATCTCCCAGATAGTGAAGTGACAGATTTTTTTTTTCAGTCCTCACAGAAGGGCTCGCTATTTTATTGTCATTTCCTACAAATCTTCTTGGATCAGTTATTTTGACTACGCCATAACAACATAATTAAACTGTGTACCTTTGTTTGTTCTGTAAAATCGCCGTAATAAAAATGTAATTTCTCCCCATCACTATCTTCTCAGAGTTGCAACAAGCTAAGCAGGGTATTCCCGACAACACTGTCCCGTTCCACCTGGGGGATCCCGAGGTATTCCCAAGCCTGATAAGGGCTCTATTCTGGGGTGTCCTCCAAGTCTGGTGTGCCAGGAGACTTTACTAGGATGTCCAGGCTCCAGACCTCTTTTTAATGATTTTTTTATTACAAGTTTGTCCTTCCTGAAACAAATCCAGTGGAAACTGCTTTGTGTTTGTCTTCTGAGATAATCTTCCAACCTTTTGTTCTGTACTGACAAACCCAGTAACAGCACTCCTATAGTTGCTGTGCATTTAGCACACACTTCATTTGTGTTTGGCGAGAGTGTAGCTGAGGAAGGAGGCTTTGTGGGCTGTTGTGCTGCTTAGTCTGCTGCATTAAAATGAGTGTTTCAAACTGTTTAATGCCCTGCTGGCGACTGCATTAACTTGGTTTGATTAAAATTTGATTTGATTTGATCTGAGGGAAGCACTACAGCAGTGTTGTCTGAAACTTTAATTTCTGTAACTGATGGAAGATGAAAAAACAGGAACACAAAACACGAAGCAGTAAAAGAAATCCCGAGCTCATGGGATGACAAATGAAAATAAAAAAGAAAAGTACCCTCAGTTAAAAAGTATTTTTTTGTATTCCTAACATGTTTAGTCAGATTTGACTGATTGTTTTCTTTACTGTCTCCTTTTAGTTTTTCTTCTTTTTTTGCCATTTTCATTACATTTTTTTTTCAATTTCCTGTCATTTTAAAATGCTTTACTCTACCCTCAGCCCGTCAGTCAGTCAGTCCTGTACTCTTTCAGTTCAGGCATACAAAGACATTCAACTTTAGAGAGAAACATAACCAGAGACAGACACAGAGAAAAGAAATTGTATAAATATATATATCACACAATATTTGTGGTCTTATTTACCCCCATTAACTGCATTTAACCCAGTAAAATCCACTTTGTCGTACGTTTGTTCAAATCTCTCAAAGCTGCTTTTATTTTTGAGCTTCCTAATAGTAAAACCAACATAATGCACAAAGCATAATGTCAACCTAAACGCCTTAAACACAGAAATGAGCAGCAGATTGTAGTTTATATGGGTTAAATGACCAGATGTTGCAGCTTAAAAAATCATTCAGTGCAAATCCATGTGTAATGAATAAACTGAACCCTGTATCAACCTTCCTCTTTTTAATAGTAGAAATATATAAAATCTACCAAGCCCCTAAACTATTAAAGGGACAGTTTCTGATCAGGAGTTCCACAGTAATTTCACCTTGAAATTATGAATCATTCCCTCAAATTACTAATTTCAAAACTCATTATACTTATCACATTCCTTCAGTTAAAAAACGCATGCCTTCAAATTAGCAAATGATTTCCGGAGAGCTTAATTTGCTCTCCTTCGGCTGTGAAGGACATCAGTTATAATCTTCAGCGGGGACATCAAGGATAAGTGTGTTTAACTGCCAAAGAAGCATCTTCACATGTTCTGAGTCCACGATCAAAGTCAAACTGAATCCAGCTGGTAAGACTTTAGATAGCAGACTGAGAGGGATGATATAATGGTAGTAATGTTTTGAGGCGGTCTCCCTCCTATCTATCCCCCTGAGAGGGGGGATAGATACACTGGAAATTCCCAACATGACTTTAAAACAGCGCCTTAGGTTTTGTATGAGTTCTACTTTGTATTTTTAGAATGTAGATATTTCACTTGGGTCAGTTCACAAATGACCAAATATTTAAGTACAACTTACAGTCCCTTTGCATATATACAGGAACACAGAAACTGTTCCAGGTGTGCAAGCTGAGTACAGAGAGGAGTGGGTGCCTCTATGAATGTAATTACTGTTAGTGTCCACTTCCCCAGGGAAAAGGATTTTGGTTTTACATTAGTCAGTTATGACCTTTTATTAATCTGACATTGTGATTACAACAAACCTCACTTAGAGCTGCCTCTGCAGCTCATACCGTCAGTGCTGTCATTATTTAAATTGAGTTTACCTGCTGCACATACCTGGAGGACTTAACTCCCACCACTGTGTCAACTTTAGAAAACAAAGAAGAAGTTTAAAACTTGCTGACGTTTCACTTTTAGCTGAGAAAATTTGTTTTCAGGCACTGGAGCGACAGGATAACGAGCCATTTCTGCGTTTTTGATTACTTCTCTCTCACTTAAGACACCAGACAGAAAAGAGTGCGATTACTCAACAAATGATAGCAACAATAACAAAAACAAAGGATCGATCAATGTAAAGGAAATATAGAAGAAATGTACCAATCACCGTTAGCTGTTGACTGCAGGTGGCATGGAGAGACAGCTATGTTGAATAAATATGATTCAGGTTGGTAAAATATGAGTTTTCTGATACTTTTGTGCTTACATTTCTTAATGTTGCTGTTTGTACTGTTAGGATAAACAACATAAAAAAGTCAAAAGGAGAAAACATAGTCAATATAGTGAATCTTTGGTGGGTTATGTTGTGTGGTCACCTCCGGAGCGTTAACAATAAGCAGAATAAGGATTGAGGCTCTGTCACCAAAGCATCAATGACCATTAACCGGTTATTAGGGCGACGCTGTCTTCACTGAAGGCTTTGATGGTAAATATTTGTACTCACAGTTTATCATTCATATAAAGTGTGTCTTCTTATAAGTACAAACACTTTGTTACTTTACTGTTTAAATTTTCAGTTATCTGTACTTTACTTGAGGAGATATTTTTCTGACATTTACTATTACTCCCTACACTTTTAAGCAAATATTTGTACTTTCTCCTTCTTAGATCTTGCATTAAACATCAAACCGTTAGCCCTAAACAGCAACACATGAAAGGCTGTCCTGTTCGTGTACTAATCACCAGAAGACGTCGCATTTAAAAAGATGAAAGAGGCAAAACCGTGTGCCACAGTCAGAGTCACATTGCAGATGTCTGTACGTTGCAGTTGCGATACTTCAGCCTCTAGCTAGCGCTACTGAAGAGGAGCGAACATAAGGGGGGAGTTACGTATTTTTTAAGTGTCAGGTCATTTCAACTGCAACGTTTCTATCAGCTCAACAAACATCAGCAAACACACAAACTGTGTGCAGTTTGTCTCGCAGTGTCTTGCTAGCTATTGAACAAACAGCTGAGACAGATTTGCTTTTTAAAAACATGAAATTATAGATCTGGTTGTTTTTGTTCTTTTGTTTCTTGCAGTTTTACATCTAAAAGTAGATGATCTTTAACATCTGTCCCTGTTTTCATCACACAGGTAGAAAAAAGAATACACATTGGTTTAAGTACGTATGACTCATATGCAGCGACCTGTAGAAGTGAGTGCTGTTTAATGGATTCGCTTCAACAAAACACTCTTGCTCGTTCCAGTAACTCCACGGCAAATTAAACGACGAGGTTTTCAGAAAAACATTAATGCATATTAACTAATCTGTCAGAAGGTGGAGGCAGAAAGTGGCTGAGAGTCTGAAGACGGTCGACTGCTGACGCCTTGATGAATAAGAAACACCTAGCTGTTTTTAATGACAAGCAATTTCTCATTTATTTGTCATTAATTTCTAATCATCTGCTCTTTCTCCTATCGCTCTGCGCTACTATTTTTTTCTTTGGTCTTCAGTGGAGTTTTATTCTTACCCAGCAACAAAGCTAAAAATGAAATGTTGCGTACGTGTTGTATACAGCTCCAGCAAATCTTCCTGAAGAGGAAAGATTTGTTAAGTAAATAAGTGAAAATATTTACTAAATGCCATCTATAATAAATGCCAGCACGTAGAAAGCCTGAATTTGTTGCCATCGTGAATTTGAGAGTAAACAAACAGGCTTGTTCTCACTTTGAGTACACACTCAACTTAGCTTGGCCATTTTGCCCACTGTTTTTGAGTTTCCACATAAATTTACGATGAGACGACTGGTACGGTGAAATAGTCCAAAAAATTAGCTTCTGTCTCACTTCACTTATTACTTTTCCTTGACCTCAGTGGAAAGGGTCATGGGGTCAAGGAAAGATGTGAAAGAGAACTGTGGTGCACAAGGCGATAGACTTCTGATCAACAAACACGCTGACGGTGATGTCTGCCGTACTGAAATAAAAATGTCCAACATGCACATGAAGGAAATGACACTTATTTATTCCTTTCTGCTGGAAGGATCGTGAAATTCACTCTCTTTGTCTCTTTATGCCAGCTGACCTGAAGTAAGAATTAATCCACGATAATCTTAAAGCCTTCCAATATAAATAATGCAGTCTGAACTATAGCAACCCTTAAATGCATTTTTTATCATTTAACATGATGTGGCTTTATAAAGTTTACATAAATTTGTTCTTTATGGAAGGCCATTATTGACCATTATTGGATGCTTTGAGTTTAACAGCCTGTTGCTTTAAATTCAAAACCCATCAGCAGGTTATGAATGAAGTAGAAAACACCACTATAACTAAAACGTATACGATCAGTTTTGTTGATCATTTTTACGAATGTTTGGATGATATGAATCATGGGGTGAAATTATCAAATTTCCTTTCATAACAGATGGTCCAGTATTCTTCTGCCAAAGGGGGTAATGAAGGAAGCACTGAAGCTCTTTCCCGTAGTATTTGGAGAATACTAAACAGCTCTCATTGTGGCTGCCACTCAGATACTTCCAGGTCACTTCAATCAGTTAGAAACCTTCCAAACAAAATTTCTCAAGAAATAGGGAAAAAGCCTAAATGTAGAAAGAACATTTGAGGAGTTTGGGGTTTTTATATATTTATAATTCTCATGAGTTAGCAGGTTGAAATATCAGGTCTGAGCACGGGTGTGTTCATGACACACTGACATCTGAACTAAAAGCCTGTGAACAGTGAAATGTTTAAATTATGAGACATGGATGAAAGCCTTGTAAACAATGTCACCTTTTCTACACATCTCAGAACGAATGCTAATTTAAATCATGACCAAAGCTTCACATAGCCAGGATGCAGATCATCAGTGCAAATGCTGTTAGGAGAGGGCTAATTTTAAATAAAATAATTATAAGAAGAAGCAGAGCATAAAGTGTTTTACGAGCCAGCTGTTCCAATGATCAGACAAAACAAAACTGAATGAAAAAGCTGTGCTCCCCCCCTTTAGCATTATTATTATAATAATTATTATAATTATAAAATAAAGATAAATGAACTAAGAAGCGTTAGGTCAAGCATACTCACTGTGCCATCAATCCCAATCATACTCAAGTACCTGTGTCATTCCGAAGAATTGTCTTTTTGTTGGTGACCTAAATGTGCAAAAGTTACAAAAACTGACCTAAACACATTGTGATAAATATGTTTCAAGTTTTATTGTCATGTACAGTTCAACAGTTTAGCCTCATTTATCCATGAAATTCTTTGGCTCGTGCTCCTCAGCTTTACATGAGCATATAGAAAGTGTGATGTTATATTAAGAAGAAATGAAAATAAAAGAAAATAGCAGTAATAATAATGATACAGAGAAAAAAGACAGAAAAAAAGTATTAAATATTTTGAAATTTAGGACAAGCTTAAACAATGTTTAAGCAAAGTTCATTAGTGCGGTTTAAGAAATTACTCCATCACCAGAAAGTAGTGTGTGAGGTCATAAATGACCACATGTGGTTATTTTAGTTAGAAAATACTTGAAGTTCCACCATTTTATTGTAATTCTCTCTTTTTTGCATATGAAACCGGAGGAGTTGTATTTACATCTTATGCCATCAGCTTGCCCTTGGTCACGGTTTCCTTCCACATATATCTTTGCAAAAACTGCATAAAAAGCGCTTGCAGCAACAAAAACATAATATTCCAGAAACACGCTTTGCCGATCCGATCAGCTGTTTGTAACACTTCCTACGTCCATCAGCGCAAACTTTCGCATGTCCGCCATTACCTGCCCAAAACCGGAAGTGATGTCATTTTAGTTTTTTTTTTTTTTACCATCAGGGCCTCATGAGCCTATACTGGTGTTTTTAAAAGTTATTTTTGACTTTATGACTTTCTGTGTCGTTTCTGGGATGCTTAGGACTCATATTGCACTGCTGGAAATAGTTTATTTTGATGCATATGCTGTTTTTTTGCAAATTTGCATTATAATATTTATTTTCGTTTTTCCTGCAGTATATAAAAATTGGTGTATTTCAAAAATAAAACTATGAAGACACTCAAAATAAATTTCCTGTGGTGGGAAACTAGTTTGTGCAACTTTTTTGTATTTACAGTTTTGAGGGATAAGCCTCTTAAATTTCTCTAACTAGAAATATATGTTAAAAAAACAAAAATGATTTTCAATTTTTTTGTAGTTTATTGCACTTTTTTGCAATTTATGTAATTACTATGCACTTAATGCATACATATCATTAAAATCTGGGCAAAAAATGGCACTACAGCATGTAAAAATATAATATAAGCTCTGGCGGACTTGGTTCTATGGTAGGTCTTAAAGGGTTAAACCCTTTAATACTGCCTCTGACCCCCAGTGACCTGGAGTGGGTGACAGGTGAACCTATGTTTGGGTTCAATATAACGACAGTCCTAGAAACACTATGGAGATGGAAACAAATGTTTGTCTGTGTTCAGTGCGAGTTCTCCCTCGTTAATCCAATTTCCACTTTCCTGTTGCTAATCAGCTTTACAGAAGAAAACAAGTCTGTTCTTGCCACTCCAGCCTGCAGCTCCTCTGTGTTTGTGGGGGAGTAAGTTGGTATAAAGCCTAAATTGGATTACCCCATGAGGTCATTTTTATAAGGAGATTAATCGATTAATTGAAAAAATAAGTGATAAAAGGATGAAAAGAGTCATTAGTGCTGCTCGGCCCTCGTTATTTTCCTGCTAATGAAACCTTTTTCTATGTTGACTACAACTTACATACAGACAATAAAAAAAGCATAAAAATTTAACTTTATGTGATGAAGATTAGCAATAACCAGTGGAAATAAATAAGTCAACGCCTCTCAGCTGACCCCTTCACAATCACCTGATTTTTTTTGTTCAATACTTAGAAGAAGAGTCTGCATCAGGCAAAAATAACACCTTTCAAATATGACTTGTTTTGAGCAGCTGCTGATCTCACATGTTGATGTGTCCTTTACTGGAAATATGCCTGAACTTTTCTTCAGAAATGTATATGCATATGTTTTTGTCATGTAGATATCTCCTCTATTTATGAAGTTATTGTGGCTCAAAATGATGGAAGAAATAAGGTGAATTAAGTTCATCCAACAGCTTCAAACCACAGCAAGTGAACATTTGGTCAGAATGAGTGGATTACGCTCTAATCTCATTTAACAATATGTCAAACCAAACAGGTAAAAACCAAACAGTCACTGTATTCGGGGAGCAGTATGAACATATTCTCCTCATCTGCTGATTGGCTGGAACTGACTGATCTCTCGTTCAGGGGTGGAACAAAAACTTAAATTCAGTCAGTAACAAATGGCCAATGAACACTGAGCTCAGAGACATGGTGTCATGTCAGGTGCTGTGTGGCAGGCAGGATGATGGACCCAAACGCAGGACTCGAACACAAAAGGTGACTTTAAAGCAGCAGCTTTATTGCTGGGAGAATCTTCCATAAAAAACAACTAACAAAAAAAACAAACTAAAACCCTGAACATCCAAACTAGGAACAAAACACTAGGAAAGCAGAAACATGGACCACGGTGAAACTTGCATGAGGAGGTACGACGCACCAATGAGCAAAGGAAAACACAGGGCGTAAATACACAAGGGAGTAACAAGGGAATGGAAACAAGAGGGAAACACATCTGAGAATAATTAGACATATTGTGACAAGGGGGCGCAAAACTAGATACACTGACATAGGACATGGGAGCATCAAAGTAAAACAGGAAACAAGAGACAATCACAAAGACAGACTAGACACTGAGACAGACACGACTGACTGGGGAGACAGAGGGAACAAGGAGACAAGAGTGACTAGACGAGGAACACGGGGAAGGCAAAGTGACAGAACTTAATCCCAGGAACTAAGAATAAACACAAGCAGAAAACCGTGAATGACAATAATCCAAGAATATAAATGAACAAATAAACACAAAACACAGTGACCCAGTACCGCGACATACGGGAATGTTTCTAACTGGTAACTACTAACTAGTTTCTGATATGAAATAAAAATGTCTTTCATTACGTGAAAAATGATAAAATATGTTTGTTTTTTTTGCGACATCAGCAAAACAGTCAAATTCAAGTGTCACTTGGTTACAGTCAGTTAGCATCTTCTAAAATATCCCAGCTAACATTACAAAATCTGATATAGCTTAAATGAAACAAGGTACATCTATTTTAAGTCAGAGAATTATTATTTATCAATGTATGTCTTTACATTTGTATAAAATATTCATCTGTTGGTTTCATCTTTCTTTCTATGGTCAGCTTCTCCAGCCTTTGATGGCCAGTTGTGCTTCGATCTTCTTCTCATTACTGTTTTCCTTTCCTGCTCATCTGCTTTAGCACCATATATATGGTTACTTTGCGTATCTCAATCTATATTTCAAATAAATGCTCTAACGTCAGCTTGGGTCTGTTCATCTTTTGACCGACTACTTTATAATTCTATTGATCTGCTTTATCCATCAACCAGCTGATTACTCTTTTGCTTAGTGGCTCATTGGATTTGGCTCAGTTAAAAGGACAAACTGATCATTTGCTCTCAATCAAATGATTAATTGAAGTATTGTCCCTTTGTTTGATCATTCTCTTTGTCTCTCTGTGACCAATTTACTTATCTTTTAATTGACTGATGGATCTCGTAGTCAACAGAATATATTCCCATTAGCTGGCCGATCTGTTACCCTGCTCATTTACCAACCTCTTTATCTGTTTATTCTCCAGTTTCTTTTTTTCTACCCCAAACTGCTCCGTCTGTACACTGACCAAATATTCCAATCAACAAGTTATTGATCGCTTTCTTCTCAATAATAACCTTGTCAGGAAAAAAATACTGCTGTGAGAGTGGGCAAAGATGTTAGCTTCTTTCTTCTAGGGTCTTTTAGGGGATATCAACCCCATGCACAAAGACACGCCCATCTGCAGTAAAGCCGTTACAGCAGCATTACTGTAAGAGCCTGCTCTCGTTTAGAGCTGGATTCACGGAAGCATCCCTGTCCAACAAAAGCTCATCATCATTTCTTCTATGTCCTTTCTTTCTGCTGTTATACTCATTTATATGCAGGAGGGTCCGTGGTGGAGGAAACGCTGTGAAGGGAGAAGGGACGGATGGTGAGAAGGATGATGGATGGATTCGATGGGGAAAAGTTCAGTATCTTCTTAAAAAAATATAAAGAGAAAACAGTTTGAAAGGCTGAAGTTCACCCGCTGTAAAACGGCGGAGAGCGAGAGAAAGAGTTGTTTTCCAGGTGGTGTGAAGCCAGTCTGGCTCTGTGATTGGTCCCCTGAGCCTGTCAATCAAGCCTGTGAAGTCAGGTGTGACCACCCTTCTTGCTTTGTGATTGACAGAAGGTCCTGCCAATTAGAGTCCTAAACACGCACACACAGACAGTCTGTCTTCAGTGTGTCTGCAGCTGAGCCGAGCTGTCTCCTCTCTGGTTGTAAATGTCGCATCCTGGGAGCGCTCCTGGTCACCATGACGCCCTCAACTAACCCGAACACGCTGGTTGCCATGGACACCGTTGGTCTCCCTTTTGCTTCTTATTTCATTACTTTAACAATAAAGTAGAGGCAAAACCTTCTTGTCCTGTTGTACAAACTGATGATGAGAATAAATTAAGAAAGAAAATGATCAAAAAAGCTACAACATGAAACTGTTTACAGTCCAGACGGGGGACTATTACAAGTCACTGCTGTTGAACAGCTCCCTGCTCTTATCACTCCCACCATAAAACGATCAAACCACAAACTGTGAGACCCATGGAGCATTGACTGTAGAGGCTGGACACCTCCACACTGGTTTCTTTATTCTAGTTGCTTTTGTTGTCAAAAAAACTAATGTCTAAAGAGTGAAACTGCAAAGGCGATAAATTAGCATAATGAGTGTCATGGCTGGAGAAGCCAGAACAAGGACCCAAAAGCAGATTCAAACAGATGTGCAGAGTGACGTGAGCACACTTTATTTACAAGACTGTGATATAAATATGAAAGAAAAAAACTAGTAAACATGGGCAAGGGACTATATACAAGGACGTGAGCTAAATACTAAGACTGGAACATGAGCTAGGAGCTATATACAAGGACGTGAGTACAATACCAAGGACATTAACATGAGGAGCACAGAAGCTAGAGAGCTAGAGCATGGAACCAAGAGAGGTATTGGACCTGACAAGGGTACAGAGATAAGAGAGCCAGTGGTCAGAGGCATTGTTTGCAGATGGAGACGCGTGACAGGGGAGGCCTGTGGAGGTCCGGGTGAGTATACGAATGAACCAGATGGAGAGCCATCGAGTCAGGCAGGTGAGAGCAGGAATGGAGTCCGTGCAGGAGATGTGACTGAGATGTAGAAAGGTAAGACCAACATCCAGATATGTGAGATACTACAAGCTGGTTAGCAGACAATCTGGCGAAGACTAGTTGTGTGCGCTGGTCTTAAATACAGCCGAGTTAATCAGCTCCAGGTGCGGATCCAGGGAGAAATGAAGACGGCTCCGCCCAGAGGCGGAGACACGTAGCACTGTGGAAAAACACTGCCACTCACCTGGACCACGACAATGAGATGACCAGCAGTTTGACGACACCTGGTGCAAGTTAGAAGGATGCCATCCACACAAACTGAGATTTAAAATGACATCTGAATCTCCAACAAAATAACAACCCAACAAACATCAAAGAGCTCATTGTCTGGGCACAGGCTAAATGGAAATGAACAGATCAACAGTGTCAAGGTCTCGAATCTTTATGCGTGATAAAAATAGACCTGACAGAATAAGTAAAAGTAATGAAATGGTGTAAAACATAATGCATCGACAAACTGGGCTAATCAAACACTTGCATGTCTCTAAGGATGAACTATAAACACATAGTTTGGTAATCTTGTTCTTTCAAATGTTTTGTTTTGTTTTGTTTTATCATGAACCTTCATGAAATACCAAAGACCCGCAGACATGAAAACACTGCTGTTGCTCTTGGATTGTTTCTGTGAATACTAACAGTAAACGTCTCAGTCAAATTTCTGTTAACTGCTTATTTGTGAAGGCAGAAGAAGCAATGAGAGCGGCTATCAGAAAGATCCCCTGCAGTAGAAACGCAACCAGTAAAGTACACTAGTTATTTCAGTTGTTCCCCCTGTCATTGCAGTGCCACTCATTACCGCTCCATCTCTTTTCTGTGACGTGTCAAATCTCTTTAAACCTGCAGAGACGTTTTCCTTAAGAGCTCTGAACCACAATTTACCTTGTCGCAATCTTGAAATAAAAGTGCCTGGAGGCTTTTGTCTTTTCCACTAAATGATAGTGAATAATCACAGGCTTCTGGTTTTCAAAAGAGCCTTCCAATCAGGGCTGACTTCTAATGACGGCAGGTTGACAGGCTGAATGCTGAGCAGCTGTCGAAAATCCAGTTCTGATGAATTAAGCTTCTCTTGGCCCTTTCATGCCTTCTTTTCATGTCGGGTTTATGTCCACGTCAGCCCACCTCGTTTAGCTGCAGCTTCTTTGCAGTTCTGATCTGCCTTTAACCATTAACTTTAAAAAGCACATACAGCTGAGATGTGACTGCATTTCAATGACGTTCCTTCACAACTTCCATCTTTTCCATATGTTTTACTATTTAAGATCAAATGCATTAAGGCCCCAACAGCTTATTCGCCTCTTCATCGAAAATGTCTGTGATGCTAAAACTGTACCGAGCGTGACTTTTACATGGCTTCAAAGAAGTTTTTCTTACACTGTAATCTTCTCTGGATTTGCTCAGACGGTGTTACGCAAATACACGGTCCCTTACATCAGCCTTAATTTCCTTTACTTTTAAAGCTAAAGCAAAGACGGGGTACTTAATGAAAAACCTCAAATCAATAATTTGATCTCTTGCAGTGTGTGTCAGTGTGTAAAGCTATATTTCAAGGCACCAATTTAAATTTGATTAAATGGAAACAGTGTTTTTTAACCAGGCTTTCTGTGGGTGTCACAGAGCTATGATAAGGCTAAAATAACAAAGTAAGGCACACTCATCGATCACTTTATTAGGAACAACACTAACACATCAGTAAGTCAGTGACTGATTTAACAACAAGTTGGCTCCACATTGGCATCATCATCATCATGTTTCTTGTAATGCGCCAGTCTGTTTTTGTTTTAGCACAACCTAAAACAGGTTGACTTTGAGGCCACTGAACTCTGCTGAACTTACCCACACTGTCATCAAATGAGTTTTGGAATGACAGCGCAGGCCCACAGCGTCATCTCAAAGTAGCCATTAGAGATGTTTAACTGGGGGCACATTTTCAAATTATGAGTGATAAAGGTGCTAAAGAAGTACCTTAAAGTTAGGGTTTAGTGTCATTACATTTTACAGTAACACAGTGAGATTACTGTTACTGCACTAAATCCAGTAACATAGTGTAACAATTATGTTACGCTGTGTTACAGTTACATTGTTACCTCTGTTATGGATGTTCCTCAGTTACTGCACATGGGCAGATGAAAATAACACTTTTTCATGTACATTTGCAGCACAATCAGGTGATTTCAGTGAACAATGACACCTAAACTGTGTCCAGGACAGAAACAACTGCATTAAGCTGCTAACACAACTTTGGCTTTTTGCAAGCATCTGCAAAGACAGCATGTAAACTTGGTGAATCCAGAGTCTTAACTGACCTGATAAACAGGTAACAAAGGCAGTGATGAGCAGTCAGGCCTGCAACATTGGACTCTCCACGTTTTACCTGTGCAAGTGTTTTAACCTGGTTTTGAACTTTGCTTTGTGTTCAAACAAAAGCACATAAGTGTGTTCTCATTCTCAGTTTGAGTCTCAGGATCCACATTGTTAGTCCATGATATGGTACAGCCTCGTGTGCCGATGAAAATTCATCACGTGGTTACTTTTCTCCAGGCTTTAACTTCTGTTTGAATGCCTCAGACTCGTGTTAGGGTCAGGGTTCTGCAATGCTGGTTCTGACAAAGGCATTGCTGTCGGGTGTTTGCGTCCACAGAAGTACCCCTCAGCTTATCAAGAGATCACAGTTTTCCCCGTTTGTATTTTCTTGTGAACATTAACTGAAGCTCCAGACTGTAACTGTAGGATTTCATTGAACTGCTGCCATGATTTCATGTTTTGGGCCTGTAACAAAACCATTAAAAAGAAGCCATGCAGGTGTCCTTAATAAAGCCCCAGACAACACAAAGAATCTCTACTGGATCAAATCACAATAGTGACCATCGAGCTGGTTACCTTGCACAATTGAGTGTGAGTGTGAGCCATCTAGATGCAGATAATGCCAAGAAAATGTTCAGCTGAGACAGCTTTGAAAAGACCCGTAGACATGCCATTTGTCCAAGGACTGATACAGTCTCTTTCAGGGACAAACACAAAAAGACAGAGGTTATGGGAGAGTCTTTCACATTTCAGTGTTTTTTAAAAAGGTGGAGTCTGACCTCCTCAATGTTAACGTCTCACAATGAAAAACAGAAGGAAATACAGACTTACAGCGTTAAGAAAGAAGCACATTTGAACATGAATGCTGCGGGTAAATGCTGTTTCAACCTTTACAGTTCTCTTCAATAATAACTGAATTGTTCAGTTGCATGTCTCCAAATAGCTTGGTGTTTGGGCACTATGATTATTGATTATTTTTGGTATTGATTGTCTTCTGTGTGATCAACAGTAATCCTTACGATCCCTATCGAGTAGCTTCTTGAGAGTCCAAAGACTGATGCTATAGCCTCCCTGTATTTAGATTAAAGAGGTAGATTGGTGTCATTAGCATTGTACTGTACTTAAGGCCTATGAATGAAGTAATAATCCATGGCCTCACTATGAACTTTTCAATATTTCATTCACAAGTGACACCAATTATGTTTTTCCATAACTCACTTGTCATTTAGACATTTCAAAATACACTTCCATTTTTTTGGGGGGGAGGGGGGGGGCTGCAAAGAAGAAGGATGCTGTTTAGTTCCAGTTATTTACTATATTGATTACATGTTAGAAAACTAAAAAACAAAGCTTGGGTAGTGGGTGCTGAAAAGCATTTGCCGGCTTAACTGATTAAGCTGACTGAGCTCACTGATATTGTGAAGATGCACAAAGAAGCAGATTTTGTTTGGCAGCAGAAAGATTAAAATGAGATGCTTAAAAAGTATTTAGGTTTAAGTAAGCACTATAAATGATGGTATTTAAGGTCTAAATGAAAGAAAAGAAAATAATCAGCGATGGAGCAAACTGCCCAAATCACCTTTCCCTCTGCTGTATAATTACTATCTTCTCCTATCTTCTGACTGTGGATGGCACAGATCAGCTTTAACCACCTACAGAGGTGAGGGAGGCATGATGGAAGACAACTACAAAATAATAAATAAATCAATACAAATAAAAACAACAAGTTTTAATGTGAGTATAGCTTTTAACTGATATAAATAGTACATATTGGCTCATACAGCATATATACTGTGCAGACATCATATGACTTCCTGTATTTCGGGATATCATTTGATCACCTAATTCATATCAGCCCATCGGTGAGTTTTGGTGAACAACTGTGCCAAGTTTTAGAGAAAATCCCTAAAGGCCCTGATGAGAATGGAAAGGACAGTGAGCCGGAAAACACAGTGGGTCTGGTCACTCCTGTGCCTGGAACTAAGACATAAAAAGTACCATTAAAATATTTCATAACTCTGGTTTTATTGAAAGGTAAACAATTTTCAAACAGTTCATTATAAAGAACCAGTCACTGTTATTTGCCCCTGGATAATTCAGTACAAGGAGTTTAATACTGAAAAGGAGGAATGTGTTTTTACCCACCTGTCCCTGTAATATTACCATGCTGAAATGGGGATGGAGATTATGCTTAAAATGACAATGAACATGACAGACGATGAGGAAACAGGAACATGGTGTACAGTATAATACTGAAATCTTTAACGAGAATGCAGTGTGATACTCATTCTGTGAAATTTACTGTCCATGGTACAATGCTGACAATCAAGGATGGTATAATGCAGTGTGATTGATCAATAGGCAATGCTGTCTCTAAATGCTTCATATTTATTAGCTGAATCTGATAAGTAATAACGTGTGATGTTCATTTTCTGTGGTGGTTGAGTAAATCATCCTGTATTTTCATGGAGACCCAAGTTTAAGTCACAGTTTTTCACAAATAAGTTTAAAATGCATTATTAATTACAAATATATTGCTTTGTTAGGTCTCAGCATTAAGTTAGATTCAGAAAGATATGGTCTGGGTTCAAATAAAGCAGCTGGCACGTCTCAAAAAATGAATTTATCTGGAGAGCACAGAGACCCACTAGATCCTGTTTCACTTGTTTATTTCTCGATCCTTGATCTACCAGACTGTTGATGTTCTGCCTTTTTCCTGTGTTGAACTCCGGCATGTAAATCCTACCTACTAATGATTTTTATCTCATCCTCTTGTTTACCAGTATAAATGCCATGCCTTTTCATACTTACCTTCCCTAACCCTCTCTCTGGGCTGATAAGCCCACCGTATACCAGAATACTTCATAAACACTGAGAAATGGGACTTGGAGTCATTTCTTCAATGCAGGCCCATGATGGTAGGAGGCAGAAGGAGTCCCTGAGGTTTAGATGGTGAAAGAATAAAGCCATCGTTAGATAAGACCTGCGTTTAAAGGTGGTGCTGCAGAGGAGGCCTAAAAGGCAAAATTACAGAAATGTTATGTTAAAAAAAACTGCTTCAACAGAGTAAACACTGCCTGTTCTTAATATGAGGGATGTTGCCTTACCCTTTGACCTTTGAACCTACTGGCTTTTTGTTATGCAGCTGATAACACCTGATTCTCCTGTCGATCTTTCCCTTCTTTCCCTCTCTCAATGTGAATCTGGGCAGCACTGCTCTCCGGCAGTGAATTATGGTGGTGGATAGAAGGGAGAAGAGAAAAACTGGCTTTGATTCCTCTCTTTTCATGCCCGGCTGCCTGTCACCTACTCTTCTGCTTTAAAGCCATGCACGACAGGAGTCTGGCAACTTTCAACATGAGGTGGGGGGAAATAAAGAGACAAAAAAAATGAAATAAGAGGAGGGAAGATGAGGACACGTGTGCAGCGGATCAAAGCCACCTGGGACGGGGAGATAGAATTTAAGTCAGCCACTAACAAATGATGTACACAGCTAACGTGTGCCAGGAGAAAGAGACGGAGACAAACTCGCAACGAGGGACGAAAACAAACCTGCTATCAGGGATTAGACTGAGGAGCTGAGCCTTTCAACAACTTCCTTTCAGCCCCATATGAAAACACAAAAGAGGAGAAATGGTGTTTAGGATGCTGGGAGTTTGAG
Organism: Haplochromis burtoni; assembly: GCF_018398535.1. Classification (NCBI taxonomy): domain Eukaryota; kingdom Metazoa; phylum Chordata; class Actinopteri; order Cichliformes; family Cichlidae; genus Haplochromis; species Haplochromis burtoni. The sequence goes on from NW_024582511.1 coordinate 1,320,728, forward strand.
CATGAAGAGTCCTGTAACAGATAAGTCGATGGCTTGAACATCTACTACAGCAACTGTATCCATAATAACACATGCGAATCAAAGCGGTGGCAATGTACAACACACGGAAGGCCTGCAATCACACAGGGTCTCGTTCAAGAGTCTTTCTGAAACTCAAGTAGGAGTTTTGTTCATGTTTCAAAATTAGCTTTTGTTGCATCGGAAAATAAAACATGACCACCGCGTCATGTTAGCAAAAGACCTTCTGTTGTCATCCGTCAGTGTGAGGTTTAACACCATCAAAAGCTCTGAGTCATGGGAGTTTTAGGCTTTGGATTTTGGGGCCAGTTATTTTCTAATATTAACCTGAAACAATGCACTCTCTCTGTGCATGGAAAAACTGAGACATTCAGTTCATGGACACTATCTCTTCTTCTTTTCTGTTTGTCACTGAACAGGATTTTAATCTACAACATCAGCTGCACTAAAAAACAGCATATCAGAAAACCTTGTTGTTTTAACCCACTAGAGCACTTCACTGTGAGATCTTACTTGCCATTGCAGGTGTGTCCAAAAGTAGAGGCTCCCGTCCTGTGGAACCAGCTTCCAGTTTGGGTTCAGGAGACCCTGGTGACCCTGAACCATCCCGCAGATATGCTGCTATAGACTGGGGTTGCTGGGAGACTTCCCAGGATGCACTAAACATTTTTTGTTCACTCCTTTTCTTACATTCCTGTTTGTCATTCATGGACTCTGACTTCTCTTTTCAGTCCTCATTTCCCCTCAATCCTCCCAGACAGTTTTTCCTGTTGGGGTGGCTGTAGGAGGTAGAACAGGTCATCTGTTAATGGGAAGGTTGGTGGTTTGATCCTTTAAACTTCTACTTCTACTACTACTACTACTGCCTGTTACCCCTCCCAGGGTATGGACCGCCAAAGGTAGATCTCCAGAGATTTCTGTCCTGGACCATTCTTTCTAGTTGGGCCCAGGTGTAGCCCATCCTTTTTGCTTCTGCCTCGAGGTCTCTTCGCCAGGTATTTCTTGGGTGGCCTCTCTTTCGCTTGCCTTGGGGGTTCCACCTGAGAGCCTGCTTGGTGATGATGGTTTGTGGTTTGCGTAGAGCATGCCCTACCCAGCACCATCTTCCTGATTTCTTCCTCTACTGGGAGTTGACAGGTTCTTTCCTTCCTTCCGGTTCTGGTCCATGTCAAAGATCCTCGGGCAAGGTACCAACCCCAAGCTGCTCTCCGATGCATCCATCAAAATATAACTTTATGTAAATGTTAGACAAAAAGTACTTTCATAGAAAAAAGTGCTTGTGTCAGTGTGTGTGAATAGGTCAATGAGGCAAGTTGTGTAAAGCAGTTCGAGTGCGAGTAAAAAAGAGCTATATAAGAACCAGAGTTCTTCCTCCCTGCCATCAACAAGTGCTGCTCAACAGGGATCATTTGAATTTTCTCTATAATGCTGGAAAATCTTTGAGTTTATCTTTACAATACCATGTATGCTTGAATAACATCCCTAAATGTACGTAACTCTTTGTTACAGCTTTTCATACCTGATCAAACATTAGTTTATTATTTCTTTGTACAGGTTGATGGGCACATCTTTGCATGTAATTGAGAGAGTTGCACACATTGCTCCTGCAGGTATTAGTCATCTGAAAAAAGTGAGACAGATTAGTTTCAGCTCTTTTCAATATGCTTGTGTAATCCATGAGACATTTTATGCTGGTAAAATGTACCTAAAACCTGCTTAAGAATTTCATCTGTGTCAATCCAGTGAAATATCTACAGGATTGTGAGAGCACTGATCCTAAACCATGTCCAGTGATAAAAAGTTGGTTATCAGTCAACAGTAATACATTCAGGACCTGTGTTGAACCTATGTGTGTTTATTTCACATTTAGTTTTAGTTATTTTAATATATTTGCATTCCATTGGTCCTGCACATGCTCGTCAACAGTCAGTGGAATATTCACAATCGGCTGATGTAACTGGTGGAAAAGCAGTCTGTGAGTCTGGGATCCAGTCCTACGATTTTTGCATACTAATTGTACCCACTATCCACGTTAGTTTGTATTACCTTAGTATGTTTCTGATTCATTAAAGTTGCACCAATAAATCATGTCTGCTAGACCAGTAGAGTTTACATATTATGGTAGGCAGTATGAAAAAAAAAACAATTAAATGATTTTTTTTTTTTTTTTGTTTTCTACAAACATACAGTTGAGCTAATGACCCTACGGGAATATTCTAATTAATCATCTTTTTATAAAAACAGATAAAAACAAAAAATAAGTGACCAACATAACACTGTGAAACAACTATTGCTAAAATTAAAATTCATAAGCAAAATATGTAAATTGTAAAATATGTATACATTTTACAGTAGAGTGCATTTTTTAATGTTAGGATGCTGGGGTCAGAGCACCAGGCTGTGTTTTTGAGTTGAAATCTAACCAACTCTCAACTTTTCAGAGACTTAAAACTGAAAAACAAAATCACACAACTAAGTCAAATGTTTCTTTGTGGGTCTTTATTCTTTTTTTTAAACAGTGCATTTCTTAATTAATAATGCAAGAAGAAAGACGAGATTAGAACGTTGTTTTCTAACTTTCTAATCTTTTTTGGCTGAGCGAATAGCTTACCTCACTCCTGCACCAGCAGAAACAGAGTGAACAGGTATCAGCGGAGTGTTTATACCACAAAACATTTTTTACATATTTTGTTTTGCTTTTTAGGTGCAATATTTTCAAATAAACAAGTGAACAGGATCCGTGTTTGGGATCATAACATGCAGGCAGACTGTTTTATTAGAGGAAAGAAGAAGAAAGATTAGTTGGCATGCAAACAGCGCTCCAACACAGTTTTCAAGCGGCTCTTTGTCAGCCTGTTAGGCAGAACAGCACATAGGCTAACGCTGTTGTGTCTGAGTGACTTGTAGATTCGAACTAACTCCTGCATCTTTAAAATGTGATTATATTAACCAGAAGTACCGGTCATTGTTGTGCTCAAGCACTTCAGACAGCTCTGGACAGATTTATGGAGAATGCAAATCAGAAGCAGCTAGAGTCTAAGCCAATGCGCGCGCGTGCACACACACACACACACACACACACTCTGCCATGTATAATTGCTTTCTTGAGGAGGTGACGCTAGTGAGCAAACAGCATTACGGTGGCGTGACACCGCAGTAACATATTTTGATCATTAAAACTCCCACTGTAGTATTTTGTGTAACACTCGGCCGCAAAGTCGTCTCCTCTGACAGATGCTAATTGAAACTGGCCAATTATGTGCTGAGGAAGGCCGGCAATTTGTAAAGCAGACAGGCACTGATTTAAGGCGAGTATCAGCCTGCTCTCCACTGAGGCTTTAATGAATATTCACCTCTCAAACAGTCTGAGTGCAGAAGAGCTGCAGTCACAAACTGAACAAGTTTCTGAGGCAACACCCACTCCCACACTGATGGTACAATAATTAAACTATAGATTATAAAGATTATCAGAGAAGGGGAGAGACAGCTTAGCATTAATAATTTTGAAGAACTTTCAAGACAAAATTAAAAAAAAAAAAAATCAAGGTATGACATAATGTGGAACATATCTAAGACAAACACAGGTCTGTGACTCAAGTTCAATTCAATTCAGTTTTATTTGTACTGCGCCAAATCACAGCAACAGTCGCTTCAAGGTGCTTTATATTGTAAGGTAGAACCTACAATAATACATACAGAGAAAAACCCAACGATCATACTCCTGTAATGCTTAATGAGTGAGACATGCCTCTACACTCTGTGCTGTCCTTTTTACTTTTTTCGAAAGTGAAAAGGACATGACCCTCAATGAGCAAATACTTTGGCAACAGCGTGAAGGAAAAACTTCCTTTTAACAGGAAGAAACCTCCGGCAGAACCAGGCTCAGGTAGGGGCGGGGCCATCTGAAAGACCGAATGGGGAGAGAGAAGGACGACAGAATAAAAGACATGCTGTGGAGGAACACATAGTGAGTGAATAAGAAATACTCAATGCATCATGGGAATCCCCCAGCAGCCTACACCTATTACACCATAACTAAGAGAGGATTCAGGGTCACCTGGTCCAGCCCTAACTATATGCTTTATCAAAAAGGAAAGTTTAAAGCCTAATCTTAAAAGTAGAGATAGTGTCTGTCTCCTGAATCCAAACTGGAAGCTGGTTCCACAGAAGAGGGGCCTGAAAACTGATGGCTCTGCCTCCCATTCTACTTTTAAATACTCTAGGAACAACAAGTAGGCCTGCAGTGTGAGAGTGTGAGTGCTCTAATGGGGTGATATGGTACTACAAGGAGAAAGAGTTTGGCACAGTGAGATAAATAGCCGCCTTGAGTCCAGAAGGGCCAGGTACTACAAGGTCATTAAGATAAGATGGAGCATGATTATTTAAGACCTTGTAAGTGAGGAGCAGGATTTTGAATGTGAGTGAGAGTACTACATGGCCTTCTTTGCTGAAAGAGTTTGTGAACATTTGTTAACCTTATTATATTCATTTTTGTTCAAGATTTGTGTGGAAAAGAGAATTTCTTTGAAATTATGGTCAAAAGCAATTTTACTGTTACTGATTTTCACCAACTGCGACCAATAATACTTGCAACTAGTGCTGTGCATGTCCATGAGTGTCATCACAATGTTAATAATACAGCGACGACATATATGAAATATCTTGGAATTGAATTGGACCCCAATATTGAGGATATTATGGCTAACAGTATGGGAAAATTATTAAACAAGATCAATAAAAACTTGGGTAAATGGAGTAAACTAAATTTGACATTGTGGGGAAAAGTGAACATAGTTAAAATGGTTGTGGCACCGCTCATCAACTATTATACAGGAATGCTGCCTATGTGTATCCCGCGACGGATGTTGCAAAGCTACAATAATATGATAAAAGATTTTCTCTGGAAGGGTGGTAAACCCCGTATTAACATAAATCGACTGTCCCAATCTAAGAAAGAAGGGGGACTAGCCCTGCCCAATATAGAGTATTATAGTATCTCTTTTGAAATGGCTAGATTAGGCAAACATTGGGCAGGGAAAAATAATGTAGACTGGATTTTAATAGAACAAGAGCTTGCATCTCCATTCACACCAATTGATATTTTATCACAAAAAGTGAATAATCACGGTAAGACGCAAAACCCTATTTTGAAATTTTCGAAAATAGTATGGTTGGAGGGGCATAAGAAATACAAACTTGTGCCATATGTAAAGAAGTATGCCCCCTTGTGGTATAATCCTAAAATTAAAATTGGTAAGCAGACTGTTTACTGGACACAATGGCTGAGAAGAGGTATCAGAACTGTTAGTGACCTATTTGAAGGGGGTGTTTTCATGTCGTATGAGGATATTAAAAAAAAGTTTTGTTTAGAGGGTAACAGTCATTTCTGGAAGTATTTGCAAATAAGAAACTGTTTAAAAGGAGGAGTTACAATAACATGTGAAAGTAACTCGATAGAGAATTTCATGCTACTACCCCCATTTCTGTGCACAGCTGCGAAATGGTATAATATTTGCCCATGGATTAAAAACAATACAAATAAGAGCCTGAAAAAAGTATGGGAAAGGGATCTAGGGCGTACAATGGATGAAGATACATGGGATTCTATATTGTCGAACAATGGATTATACATTAGGGAAGCCAGGGGAAAATTTATTCAATACAAAATTCTTAAGAGATACTATTATACTCCTTCAAGGCTGTATAGAATGGGGATTGGTAGAGATGACTTGTGTTGGAAATGCCAAAAAGCCAAAGGTACTCTGATACATGCCCTCTGGGAATGCCCGCTGGTTTTTCCAGTTTGGAACACTGTACTGAATTATTTGCAGGGGTGGACACTTTGTAACCTACCCAGATCACCTAAATTATGTTTACTAGGAGACAAAGGAGAGGTGCCGCAATTAAGTAAACACCAGTTTAGAGTGTTAAGTACTGCATTGGTAACATGTGTCCGTGTCATTTTGGAACACTGGAAGGACTCTCATATTCCAACGCTTAAAATGTGGAAAGACAGAATGATTGGGAATGTTGCATGTGAAAAGATGCTGGGAAAAATACATCATGTGACAGAAGCTGCGCTGGAACAGTGGGACAATTTTTGCACCTACATGTCTACCTGACTTGGACATTTGAGTTTGATACAACATATGTTAAAACCTCACTTGTTTTGTTTTGTTGTGTTTTTTGTTTTTGTTGTTGTTTTTGTTGTTGTTGTTGTTGTTGTTGTTTTAAAATTTATTTATTTTGTTTGTTTGTTTTTGTTTGTTTGCTTCTTGCTTTTGGTTGTTGCATCTCTGTGTTTGCTGTTATAAAATGCAAAATCTAATAAATACTTGAATTATAAAAAAAAAAAAATAATAATAATAATACAGCGACGACATGACTTCACAATACCCAAACAGCTACATGAGCCCGGACATGTCTGACAATGAGTCTGTGAAACGCTAGTAGTGTTCCTTCAACATCTCCAACAGAGTACAATGTTCTGAAAAATATGCAAGAAAACAGTTCCTGCTAAAAGCGGAAACATCATAGCCTCAGTAAAAGCACACTGTGATGACACACGGGGAGCTGATACTTGCAGCTCGAGATGTTCAGTTCAATTTAGTATTTCGTATTTTGTACCAAATCACAACAAGGCATAAGATAGGTGACCCAGACTTCAATAAATGATCACAATGTACTCCTCTGGCACTTGCTAGTTGTGCTACGTGTGACAGTGAAAGTAAATGGTGGACGGAAAAGACTGATGTAGTCACGCGGTGGTGAATGACAGCTTTAAGCCTGGGGATAACATTTTTAAAGTTTCAGATCTGGGACACTGTGAGTACAGATTATTTTGTGTTGTTGTAATGTTGTAATTTAAGGTTTAGCTTAGGGTGTGTAGGGCTAAAGCTTCACTGGAAGGTCAATTGTAAATGCACATAAATGCACATAAACATCAGGTGCAGCTTCCGATCAGTGGCTGGATATAAAAACCTGCCAGTGTAGTTTGCAACTAGAAGTGAGAAAGTAAAAACAGAAGATGGAAGCTTAGTGCACCAAGCACACTGTGGTCGGGTAAACTGCAAATGTGCAAAACATGAACATACCCTGTAAATTTAAAGATCTTCATACTTCCTTCTCTTCTCTGTCTTTTTGTTTTTTCTCTCCTTACTGTACATTTTTCTCCCCTCCATTGTTGACGCAGTTGAAAATTTCCTACCTTTGCTTTCATGCCCTCCTTACACACCTATCTACTCCATTTTCTCTTCCTACTGTGTCCTCGCTGACTCAGCTCTCACAGAAAACAACCTTTTTCCTTTTGCAATTCCCACCATCGCTCTCTAAAACAATTTTCCCCTCTGTATTGTTCCATGAAGCTGGGGCGTCTGTGTTCTTCACTGAAGCTCGGGAACAGATGAGTCATTAGTCTTCCTGTAGGTTTTTGCTGCAGACTGAATTGCGTCTTTGTTCCTATAAATCTAATAAAGAGCCTGATTGCTTTTGCTAATCATCCTGCGTCTTCCTGCTGCTGCTTATTGCTGCCATTAATTTCTGAGATAACTGGCCCTCTGCTGGAGCACAAAGCCACCGATAACAGCAACGCGTGTGGGCGTGTTGGAGGTGGAGGTCTATAAACTAAACAGTGGAGTTCCTAAGTGTTTGGGGGACGGAGAAGATTTTTATAGAAACACACAGAAGGTTAACGTTTTCTCCCTTGTGCAGTCGGGACGGTTCATTGTGTCTCTTTTGGTCATGCTCAGATCAGTTTACGGTCCTCTTATTGTGTTTAGCCTGCCCCCTAGAGATTTATTCTAATGGTATATACTTTGTGGTGTAATTTTAAGTAAAGTGTGGTTGTGCCGCATTAATTTGTCTCGAACCTGATTCTCCAAAGAGCATGTATAAAGAACCTGCACGTTTAAGAAAAAGAAGAAAGACAACGATTGCATTGGTAAATGTTAAACAGCTTCTTTGGGAGTAACAGGAAAACCTTTCAGCATTAAATCTGAGTTCTTGAATTTAGTGCGAGTTCCTCAAACTATCTGAACAGGTTGCTAAATTATGTCTCGATGCTGCCCACTGCTAAAATCTGGTAAAACAGTGGTAGAAAACAAGAAAAATAGCAGCAAAAGCAGCAAGTTTCAAAACAGAAAAAGTAAAAAGAAGTATACTCGATACAGTGAAGCAGTGGGAATGGATTCAGTTGCCTCTATTTTCCTGCTATTTGATATTCAGACACATTCAGAAATGCTCCCTCATTACTGGAGTCTCGTGAATTGAGCGCGGCCTTCAGCGACCGGTCGCTCTGCTTCTCCACCTCGTCCAGCAGCAGGACATTCGGCTTGTCTCTCCATACAACAGCACTTCCTTCCTTCCACTCCACTAATTAGCCGGAGTCACATCGCGAGGAGCTGTCTGTGGCCTTTTATTTTCTTAGGTTTTTCATTCCATCTCTTCTGCGTGACACTCTGTTTTTATTTTCTCCATGTTTTTAATGAGAGGTGTATTTTCCAACCACAAGCAGATTTCTTCAATTCATTCTCTCTCTCTCTCTCTTTTTTTATTTTATTTGCTGAAGTGGCAGCTGGAAAGTGTGCACACCCTTTGATAACCTGAATCAAAATGTACTGATGCATTCAAGGCCACATGCAGGCCTGTCGCTGGAGAATTGGAACCAGTGAAAAAGACCTCTGCCAAACGTAATTACACTCATGAATGTGTGGCCTAATACACAAGAAATTAGACTGTCCTTTTAGAACTAAGGGTGCATTCAAACATGTTGGAATATAATTGTGCTCCATTAAAAAGCCCATTAATCTTCGGTGTATTGATTTTTCCTTGTGCTAATGGACAGTATTGTCTCCCGGCTCTCTAAGTGACACATCAACAAATAAAGGAGGTGGCTCTCAAACAATATTGTTTGAAGCCTAATTGGTCACAGAGAGGGTTCAGCTATTTAGCACAACACATCAAAGACTGTCCTTTAAATCAGATCCTGGTGAAAGTGAGATGAGACCCAGTGGGCTCTCTGTTTGCTGTGCTGAATGATGTGTCATGTAACTCAGCTCACTCAGTTATTCACTCGTTAAAAATGGTCTTACTGGAACTAAGATGCAGAATATTTTAAGTGTCTTATTGATCTGCTTTGCGACTTGCCCCTCCCTGAGTCCTCGGAGAGGAAATTTACATTTTCGATGTATTGTTTTTGTGACAGCTCCCTCCGTCTTCGCTTAGCAGTTGGCAGTCAGTTGAGAAATCATACTAGCGATGCTGACAGACGTCAAGACAACAGTACACAACGTGCAAACTCTACCTGAAATCTGGACTTTAAGAATGTGCTGTTGTTTTCTCAAATTAGCAACCAAACTGTTGCTAATTTGTCCAGGCCATGCGCTCATGTAAAGTTCACCTTTTATTAAAAGTAAGGAAGGAGAGAAAAGACACAGGGTATAAAAGAGCAGCAAAGTCAGCACATCTCTCAAAACTTAAAGGAAAGGAAAACACAGAGTACTTTGCAAAAGTCTTGAGCCATCTCTCGTTCCTTTATTGAGTTATTGAAGTTTTTGAAAATGTGCAAAAATAAATGAAAACAGAGCTTAGCATTTGATTTTATTCAGATGTTAAAATTTTATTAAGATGTTAAAACAGTTAAAATTATTAACACCAGATTTAACTGACAAACAGATTTACAAATAAAAATTCTCAGTGATGTATTAAACATTTTTTACCGGACATTAAATGATTAATTATGCTCTCCCTGTTTGTTTTAGTGCTTTAGAAAAATCATCCTTACATAAGAGAACAGTTGACAAGCTCCCACCTTGTTGAAAGGTGTAGATATACTCCTGTCCCATCGAACTCTCAAAGTTTGATGATGTGAGGGTACACCACAATATTGTAACTTAATAATGATTAACATGGTCAAAAGCTTCTGATGCACCAGAAAAGCACATAAACACATTTTGGCTGTTGTACTTGGAAACAAATTCCTTCAGAAACTAAATTGATTGCCACTAGTTGTCATATGTTCTCAAAGCCCTACCTTTGACTGGGCACCAAAAGACCAGTTGGAGTCATATAGGATGCGATGCATTAACAATCTAGAAAAACATAATGCAAGTAACACTGAGATTCTTCTGTTGGCAAACTTCAGATGTTCAGCTGTTATCCCGTCAGGGCCACAAGCTTTATTCACTGCCAAGTTCTCAAGAGCATTCTCACTTCATCCAGCCTAACAACACCCCCATTGTTAGAAAATACAGTAAATAAGCCAAAAACACACTGTGTGCAATTCTAGCTTGAAAATCTGTTTGTTTTGACTCTTTAAGTAGTCTTTGGGAATCATTCTCCAGGCCTCCCAAAGGACATTCAGAGCTCTACTTTGGATGTTTCTGCATTTTGTTGTGTTCACCATCAGGATGATCCCACACTGCTTTAGTAATGGGTAGGCCAATCCATGACTGATATCTTTTCATACCTCCTGCCATACCTGAGCGTGTTCACCCTATTTTATTTCCTTAAAAATGACTTCTTGATAGCCACCTGTCCACTGATAACATTAACAATAATACTTCAGCAAACCCAGCTTCCAGTTTCTTAAAGACATGACTTTCAGATACTATTAACCCCGATTCTTTTGTTCCCGTGATAGAACAGAGAAAACCGACTCATAGTGTGTTAAAACATTTATATTTCTTTTTATTCAATCATCTTCCAGAAGAGAGAGACCCTTGCACAGCTCAAACGCCAGTTGCAAGATCTCTAACATTTTTAGCTCAACATGTGTCTTATATGGTGTTATTTCGGTACTTCAGACGTCACACACAGTTTCAAACATTGCTTATATGGAAAGTTCCTCTTTTCTGCGTCTTTATCTATTAATATGCCTGTGCACTAAAACTTCCTGTTTTTTAGTCTGGCTGAGCACTTAGTTTGTGAGTCAAAAGTGGCCTTGCTCTACAAGCCCTCATTATTAAAGTACATAAAACAATCTAATAGGAAAATAAGGATACTAAGGATATTGATTTCATGACAGTTCTCCCCCTTTTTGTGTTTTGTAAGAAACACAACATAATTCCTAATTTATCCCATTAAGTTTACTTCAATTCAATCCAATTCGATTTTATTTATATAGCGCCAAATCACAACAAAAGTCGCCTCAAGGCTCTTAATAGGTATAGAGAAAAACTCAACAATCATATGACCCCCTGTGAGCAAACACTTTGGCGACAATGGGAAGGAAAAACTCCCTTTTAACAGGAAGAAACCTCCGGCAGAACCAGGGTCAGGGAGGGGCGGGGCCATCTGCTGCGACTGGTTGGGGTGAGATAACAGAGACTTTGAGGAGAGAAACCTAATATTTAACAATCCACATTTCACTGTTTTACTCTTTGGTTCAGATGTGGATTCTGTATTGTTCTTTCTTTGTGATTGTTTATGTTTAAATTGTTTATTGCTGGCTTTTAGTTTGTTTTGGTCTGTTTAGGAGCTGACACAGTCTCTATGGAGATGGGTTTTTGGCGGGGCAGCATCAGGAGAGAAGCTCCAGAGAGTCGTGTTCCATGTTAAAAGCTAAAATATAACAAAAGAAATTTGCTAAACAAAACAAAACCTTTCAATTTTCATCATCTATTGTTTTTAGAAGTTAGAACTTTGAAAGACACAGAAAGGCCAGGGGGCTGTTACTCAAGACCACTTATAAAAATATAAGAAAGTCTGTCTCGTCGAAAGCAAAATATAAAGAAATGAGGATCTTACCCAGTATTGTATACTAAAAAGCTAACAACAAAATTGAGATTAGCAGATGGATGTGCGGAATCAAGTAGCTAAGGTAGGGTAACCACAGGGTAGAAAGGAGTGTCTGAATCTGATATGACAAAAGTGTAAGTAGAAATGGAAAAAGGCAGGCAACATCAGTGCATGACTGAATGGACTGTGACAGGTTGGTGGACAAATGAATTTCTGTCCCTGTAGGCTTTGACATTCATCTTCACATCATAATGAAAGAAAGACAGCAAATACAAGCTAGCACCACAGTAATACATGACAAACACAGCTTCCAACTCTCACTTCCAAGTAATATGCTGAGGATCAGTAATACAGCAACTTCTGATATATGGTATATGTTGTAAAATTTAAAACTCTACTATATGTATCACCTCTACTATATATTCTCCACTCGATAGCACAATCACAATCTAGCTTTTCTGCAAGATCTGTTTCATTTTCTTTTAGCAGTCTTTGTTATTTTCATAAATGAGGTATGAAACATGCATCTTTTGAATTTGTACGGTGACCTATATTTCTAGATTTTAAAAAGATGGCATCAAGAGTTTTGAGAGTATTGGCATATTCATATATCACATATTTAAAGTGGACATGAAACATTTCACATATAAAGGCTAATTTGCACCATGGAGCCCTGCTCTGTCTGTGCAGCTGGATTTAAGATATAAGTGCTTAAAGTTAACACTTTTAAAACATGTTTAGCACCATCTTGTGCCAATTCAGAACGTAACATCATCGGGTTGCTTGGTCGGTTGCGGCTACATTCGTTTATGTTAGCTAACTAGTAACAGAACCAATAACTCAGAGGAGAATCACAATACTGTAACTAAAAATCAGTTTCGAGTGATCACTTTTGTTCTGCCTGTGGCTGCCATAATGAATTTTATGTCAAAAAACCAAAGATATACTGTCCACTTTCACTTTTTGTCTCTTTAGCAATAATTGGCCCCTCATTGTTTTGCTAGCTGTACTGAAACTGGAAAATCCCCCTTGTTAGCAGTAATGTGCACTGAGGCGGTTATCCACAAATAGAATAAACCTGGAACAGTGGTGAGCCTTCCAAGCCCACCTACCAAAATTACTCCAAGAGTGCCTGATCCAAGAGATCACAAAGAACCCAGAACAACAAAAACAACAAAACAGGGACTGTGCATGCTTTGCTAAAGAGTAACAAAAATGGTTCAGTCAGAGTGAGGAATGCTCCATAGCTTTAAGGTATCACATAAAAAATAAACCAAGAGGAAAAGCTGTGAAAGTTTGAAATGTGGAAATGTGTTTTTCTTTAGTACCTCAAATACCTCAAATTGTGCAGTGACCACTTAAATATAAGGCAGTGAATTTCTGTAGCTTGTGGCTTGTGCCCATTAGTGTTGGTGTTGATCTCACGCACTCACTTTCGATTCTCAGAAAGACCCCAGAGATTATTAAACTCCTTCACCTACAGCACACTCCCAGAGTGAGAAATTCACAGTTTTCTTGCTGCTCAGATTGCAGAACTGCAAACTGCCCCTGTGGGAGAATTGCAAGAATTACAATACTGTGCAAAATTTGAGGCGCTTACTGTAAGATGTGTAGATTCATATCAGTGACACAGAGTCATTAGGGAGGCATCTGATCATTCCCAGATTTCATTCTGCAGCAGTGACAATGAGCACAAACATGGAGCCAATGCCATAAATTACTACACTCAGACAAAATAAAAAACAATGAGAAGGAATCCTGCAACAGATGGCATCCCCCCCCCCCCTCCGATCTAAGCATCACAGCATCGGTCTGAGATTGCATGAAGAGACTGATGACACAGAAGAGCTGTGATGTCTTCTCCAAGACGTTTGAAGCCAGCAGAATTATTCCAATTTCTCTGTTAATAACTAATTGACTGTGGTATAAAAATGTCCTCTTGTCCCATGAAAAAGTAATGAGCTTGTAAATTACTTTCAGAATTTCCAAATTCATAGAGAATTCAACTCAGTGGTTAACCTGCAAGTAATTTGGTAATATATGGGTCCAAGTATATTAACACGGATACATGTGTTACAACATGGACATGATATTTGTGTATATGTTAGAAGTCTTCTTGGTGTGTGTGTGTGTGTGTGTGTGTGGGGGGGGGTGTTATGAATATAAAATTAACCATGAAGCTAGCATGTGGCAAGTAAAAGCACAAAACCTGCTTGTCTTCGTCTTTTTATAAGTTGGTTGCATATAAACACTGATGAGTCATACCATTAACATATGGGAAAGAGCTGCTGAAGTTGGGTTAAGGAGAGAGGTGTTGATCAGCAAGCGAGCGTAGATGGTCCACTGTTTAATTTATGTGTGAATTGAATGTTCATCTTTTTTTAGTTATATAACACAAATACAGGTGCATTTCTCCTCAGATAAACGTAGGTTTATATATTCTGCAGGCTTCATGCTCAGAAAGAGCGCCAGAGATGAGATGTCTGCTTTGATAGTGAATATATAAAGTATCCAATGAGGACGCAAAAGCATAAATGGGGAGATTCAAAAGTAAAATAAATAAATAAATAATATAAATAGAATAACTGAATTTAATAGACATTAGCTGCTGTGGAGCAACATCACGATTATACATTTTGCTGTGAGACTAAGTTGGCAAAGCACATCCTTGCAAGGTTAAATAGCTGGACCACTGTTTAATTTATGTGTTCCTTCTGAATCTAATGCTTGGCAACTAGCCAGTCTCTACTTTCCTTCATTTTTTCTAGTTATATAACAGAAATCCAGGTGCATTTTTCCTCAGATATCCATTTTAATGTATATTCTGCAGTTACAAACAGTCTAGAGTGACTAACGGTAATTTTATGTTGGCACATATCAGATGTTGCCGTGAAGGTCAGCAGGGTTGGTACATTTTTTACCAATTAGCAAATCAGAATGAGTTGAGTTGGGACATTAAACAGGACTCGAATGCAGCATTACTTTGTAGACACAGGTGGGCGTGCGGAGTAAATGTGCGATTATTGACCTCTGTGACCCATTTGTGCCGTTCAGCTATCAAGATTCAAAAACATAATGCAAACTCTCGAACTCGGGGTAATGTATGCCATGCTTAAATCCAGATACAAAAGTGTTTTATGAAAGCAGCTCTTTACCCTTCACTGCGTGGGAGGCCATATTGGAGAAAATGTACCTGACCTGAGGAAGGAAGTAAAGGGCTGCTGAATGATAAGTTGGGGGAAAAAATACCTATTCCTGAAAAGCTGTGGGAAAAAACAGTGGGTGTTAATGAAAACAATTTTCTCTTTCTTCTTATTCAAATATAGTCGAGGATATATGGATGGGATGGATATATTTTGGACATATTGTATTTGCAGTTTACCCATAATAACTTAAACAATAGGAAGCATCTTTTCCTGATATCGTCTTTTCTTAACCGGATTTTGTGCTAATGTGTTTCCCTTCCCTACATCAGTCTGCATTTTTACCCCCTAACATCCCTTTTCCCCCTCTTAAGTGTTTTGTTTCATTTGTCTCCTTACACCTTTTTGTTCCTTTCAAATTTTCACCTCCACTCTTACACCTTTTGCTTTTCCCATTTCCTTGAGTTCCCTACCCACTGCTTTTTTAAAACTCATCTCACCTTTTTATAAAGTAACATTAGGGCAAAAAAAACATCATCAGCTCCAGCATCCATCTGTTCCTTCTCCCTTTATCCCTTTTTCCTCTTTTTCTTCCCTCTCCATTTCTACCCTTTACAATTTCAGACTTTTTGCTTTGATAGCAGCGTTGCACATTCCTCATTCTGTCACCTATATTCCAGAGGTCATCACCTGGAGCTTTTCCAGTAGTCTTGAAGGAGTTCCCACACGTGCATAACATTTGTTAGCTGCTTACAATCATGCTCATCCCAAACCATCTCAGTTGGGATTTTGTCAGTGACTGCAAAGGTCCTGTGATGTTACCATATAAAGGCGGCATGCTTCTTTCGTCTCGATGAAAAACAAAAGGTGGTCCCTGTAACGGAAACTGCATGGGGTGATCGTGGCTCAAGAGTTGGCAGTTTGTCTTGTAATCGGAAGGTCAGGGCAGCTATTGCTACAACTGTAGCTTGCCTCCACCAGTGAGTGAATGAATAGTGGAATTGTAAAGTGCTTTGAGGGTCTCAAAAAGCCCTATATAAATGCAATCCATTATTACTATTTGGACACCTGTAAGTCCGTTCCTTTCAGTCTCTGGGTGTTAGCAGTTTTCTTTTTCTGGGTCTCTCTTAGTTCCATCATGAAGACCTTATTCACACAGCCTCCTGTGTGAGCACTGGTGTGGACTCTCAGCTTTTCAGTAATACACAATTAATTCAGAATCAGATCACCATGAAAGTTGTCCAAACCTCTCCTTCTTCCCTAATTTGGTGATTTTTGAAACTATAAGAATCTTTAAGTCTTGTATGTATTCAGGACAAGAGAGAGACATACTTCAGTGCACATTCTTTCACCCTCAACATGACCAAAAGGTTTAAGTGTCAGAGAACTTTAGAGCTCATATTTGAAGATTGGAAAAAGCTAGGAACTCTCACAATGTGAAGATAAATTAGAAATCGGTGCCTAGAATCATTCTGATTCTACAAGTGAATCTGAAGATGTCCCCCTGCTCAACTGCTAACATAGTATGGATGGTATGGGTGGTGAAAAATATGCTGTCAATGGCTGCAACAGGTTTTTCTCGTCATACAACCTGTGACAGTAGTTTCTCAAAACAAAACTCACAAAACTGACACTACGTTAACATATTAATGTTATTGAAGATATTTGCTTACAGTGTGTGGGGAGAGTGAATTAGCTTATAAACAGCTAAACTGATGATGGCATAGAAATAAAAGGGTTATTTTTGTTCTTTATTGCCAATTAAAATCAGAGCTGATATTAACACAAGCTGTTAATAAATAATGAATACACCTTAACAAAGGTGATCGAGCTGATGTCAGTTTCTTTCTTTGTACATTGGGTCAGAGGTGTGACCAAACCCACCTTCACCACCTCAGTAACATGACTGGCAGCCATCGATCGCTGCCCCACTTAAAAAGTCAAGAGCCAGTTCACATAACTGCTTTTTTAAAGGTGAGGCCTTTGGTCCAATCGGAGGTGAGCGTGTGATCCATCTCATCTCACGTCGCCTTTGGCTCTCCTTCACAGCACAGAAACAAGGAGGAAGAACATTTTAAAACATTTCCTGCTCTCTCCAGGCTGTTGCTGTGATGGTTTTCATCAATACCAATCTCTGCTTTCAATCCAGCAAAGTGAAGATGAACATTTTCTTTCCACTTTTTGAACAGCGGCACAAAACCTACCTTTTCTGTCGGCTATTTTGTTCAGACTCGGATCATCCTAACGCTGACAATTCCTCATTTCCTAACTTATATCCACACTGCCTCCTTAAACCCTTCTTTTCCTTTTTCTGCCTTTTACTGTCAATTCTTGATTCCTTTTCCAATTTTTCATATTTTACTCACCTTTCATTGTTTCCTTTTCAAAAACAAAACCATGTCCTTACCTTCTTTATGTCCTTAATATTCTGCTTAACTGAAACAGCTGGACATCAAACCACCAACACTGGGACCACTGAACAAACCCGTTCAATACCAACGTGCCAGGCTCTGCTGAAGGCCCTGAACATTCACAGATGCGCTGTGAACCACAGAGCCATATTTCCTCCCTGCTGTGAGAATAATTGAGAGTAAACACAGAGCTGAAGTGAACGAGTTGCTTCCTCAGTCTGTTGAACATTTGCATCATTTGAAAAATGACAGGAGGAGGTGAACTGTAATCTTCAGGACAAACTGGACTCCTTTCCAATTTCCACCTCCCCTTCCTTATCCTCCGAGTGTAACATTAGGTTGTGTAGCTGTCTGCTCTGATATATTGTTGCAGCAGCCGATGGTCGGGGCTTCCCCTGACTGATTCTTTATGCCGACCAAACAGCAGCTAATCTTGGCGGGAATGCAGCGGGGCTCCTCATCAGGCAGACAGCAACTGTAAACAGTGCTGATTGATTACCGCCTGGAGTGTATTTCCCCCCACTCCTGCAGGACTCGCAGTGTTGTTGCATGTTGTTTGACTGTCACGCCACACTAATGCTGGTATATCATTAACAATAAGATGGCATGTTTTTTTCTCGAGGATGCAGTCATGAGAGCGGCTCTCTGTCCGAGTCTCTTAAGGCACCCGCTTTTATTCCATTAACAGCTGACACGACGCTGCATCTACTTCAGATTAGCGTGACAAACCCTTCCCTGTGGCCAATCGGGAGCACTGGAAGGCTAATACCAAATGTGGCTTTATTCTGTTTGCCGCTTGAACAATTTGTGATTAGAAGGAGGCGGCGGCAAACAGGGTGGCAGCCACAAGGGGCACTAATACGCTGCCGCTCCTCGAGAAGTTACTGCAGACGGCTGGGTAAAAGTGACACTAATTCATGACCAGCCGCTGCCTTGGAGCACTTATGACTGCACGCCCCCCTCACAGGCTGCTCCTTAATCCTCCCAACATCCCTCCCACTGAGCTGGATTCAGACTCCGATGGCCCATCGGGGGCCACGGATGTGACCGGTGCTCTGATCCCGAAGTGTTTTATCACAAATCTATCAGCTCTCACTTCATACTGCATCAGATTAGATAAGAGCAGATCCACTTTATTTCGGCCTGCAGGGAAATTCATCTTCAGCACGAAAAGCGCAGCGGCAACGAGGACGTGACAGAAAGTCATAAAGCACCCAAACACGGCATAAACACAGCGTGAAATATAAAACTCATCACAGCCAGTCTGTTATGTTCCTGTAAAACATCACAAACACATCAAAGGAGTAACTGATGCTCTCCATACGAGGAAAACACAGATTTTCTCTCACCTAGGTCTTGGCTTTAAAAACTGAAAAAAAGAAGTCAAGTATTTCCTTTCATTTCCTTTTCTTCTTCCTGTTTTCTTTCTTCATTTTACCAGCGCTTCCTTTTACTGTAATCATTTTTCTTTCCCTAGCCCATTTCTTTTCCTCCAGCTTCCTTTCATTCAGTGATTTCATCTTTCATTTCTTTTTGACTGCCTTCATCTTTCTATGCTACCTTTTTGCTCTACATTTCATCTCTCCCTTACCTATCCACTGCACCTTCTTCTTACTTTTCTCCCTCCATTTTCTTGCCTAGTTTTTGAATTTACTTTCGTTTTTTTGGGGGGTTTTTTTTGCATTTTTCCTCCACCCTTCTTTTTGCATGTCTGTTTTTCTTACATTCCCTCTTTTAATTTTTTAATCCTTCCTACTTCCTTCTTCTTTCCCACCACCTTCATGTGTTTCGGAATGTTTAATCTCATACAAACATAACACATTGTCTATACCAGCTAACCATCAGTGTGCTTTTGTGTGAGGAAAAATGTGCTTTGCAAATATTTCAGACTTTTAGAATCTGAGCTGCTCTAAAGTGGCTGAATCCTTTCGACAGAACTGCACAGCTGACATTCAGTGTCACTTCTGATCCAAATGAGTCTCCTTTGAGCTTCAGAAGGAGAAATTTCATTCCAAAGTATATTATACTTTCATGCCATCTTCCAATTTCCTTTGACAGCTCAGCTGTTGACATTTAGTTACAAATTCTGGGTAATTTTCTTTTTATGGGAGTTTTAGTTTTCTTCTTGTGTACCTAAGTTAAATACGACAAACTGAAAACTGACTGTTCCATTTGTTTGGAGTACAACACTGAACAGGTGCTTCAGAGTTATTGGTTTACATGTTACTATTTTATCTTTGGTGTTTGAGCTGCTGCGTGGGAGAGACAGGAAGCAGCAGGAAAGATTGTTCAGTTGTTGGAGTGATGTGTGTTTTTCGCTGCTTTACGCAGTACGAAAACAGACAGTTTGACACCCGTGTGCGATGATATGATGTGTCTGTCTATCAGCGAACATGACGAGCCCCTGACAGATGTCAGTAAACACACAAAGACTGGCACTGATGGAGGGAAATGTCTTTTAATGCTTCTTATAGCTATTATTATTATTCGCAGAGTAATTATCTATTTTTGTTTTTATCTTTGGTCCATTTCAATATGCTACAGAGCAGCGCTGTTTCAGGGCCGTGATTAGGGATTATACGGCCATATTTTAAGGCTCAAATGACCCCGATTGCATGCAAGAGTGAAAATTAAAAACATAATTTGGTCACACATTAGAGTGACTCTAAATTGGCAGAATGGATTCACTCCTGTTAGTGCCAGCAAATCCGTCATTAACTTCTCTATGTCCTCGCTCTCTCTTATTAGGTAAAAAACATTGATATAGACACTTACTGAGGTTGGCCAGCATCAACTCAGCACCTGCTGTCCTGCATGTTTTCAGTTTAGAAGGAGTGCAAAATGACATTGACTGACGTAGACGAGCGTAAAATAATGTAAACTGAAATATAACATTTTGTTTAACTCACATATATATATATATATATATATATATATATACAGTGGGGCAAAAAAGTATTTAGTCAGCCACCGATTGTGCAAGTTCCCACACTTAAAATGAT
>NW_024582511.1:1355846-1375591 GCF_018398535.1 Haplochromis burtoni
ATATATATATATGGTGAATTGAGTTTGAAATGAAGTTAAAGCTAGACTGGCTGAACAGGTTTGCTTGAAAGATTTTGTAAAAACCCATAAGAGATGATGGGTGAAGTCAGTAGGGTTTAAATACTGAGAGACAAAGCAAAACATAACAAAATATTTCCCAGCATTTACAATCACAGCGAGCGACGTTATTTGTGCGCCAGCTGCCTGTACAATAGTAGTAAAAGTCATGCTATATTTTTAGGTGCTGTTCAGAGCTACGTCCCCTACATTTTGCCCACAGAATGGAGGATCGGCCATCTAAAAAAATGCACAAGGTCTCCTTTGATGTCAGTACTTTGACACACCTGCTGTAGAATTTTATACAAGGAAAAGGGTAAATCCTGAGACATTCACAGAACAGAGAGAAGATCTCCCTTTGTGTTTATTTTTCACGATTTAAAACAACAACAACAAAGGATGCTTGCCCCAGTGCATCAAGGCACTGATAACCTGATATGACTGCGTGTATCTCTGAGATTCTTGCGACAGATCAGCAGTAATGTGATGGAACGAGAACAGGCTTGAGCATAACGCAGTAATAAACATCTGGACTGAGTCTGCATGTTCTCCCTTTGCCTCTATAGGTTTCCGCCCACACTCCAAAGACATGTCTGTTAGGCTAATTGGTGAAGTAGCTGTGCATGCTAGCATGTATTGACCCATGGTGGACTGGCGACCTGTTGAGGGTGTACACCGCCTTTGGCCCTATTACAGTTCAGATGGCCTCTAACTCCTCCTGCAAAATCCCGCAGTTAGGAAAAGAGACGGATGGATGGATGAACAAAAAGATACTACCAAACTACTGCTGTTACTTCTTCTTATACAGTTGTGCTACTACTGCTACTTAAACCGCTGATTTTGTGGAGTGCAAGTCTTTGTGTTGCTGTAAAATTAGTTGCAGCTCTCGCTGTGTGTTTGTGAAATTGCCTTTGATTACAGAGCTTCATTACATTTCATTACAGAAGCTGATGCTCTCTACAGTACATTAAAAACTCAAGCAGCCTCAACTTTTGAGGATGTGGGGTATTAGCGCTGACTGCCGTCTCCACATCTCCATTCACAAGTTGTTTTTATTGTCTTTATTGTCAATTACAGAGGCACTCTCTGTGTGTTAGTTACAGCTTTATGGCTGCCTTTAAACTCTGTGTTGGTGCAGTCCAATAGGCTGCTCAATGAATTATGGGTGTAATATTGAAGGCATTTTCAGAGTTTCCTTTGGAGAGCAGTTTCAATCATTTCTCAGCTGCTGAGTGTCATCAGATTGAACAGTAAAATTACGGTTACAAAACGCCGGTGTAATGTATGAGAGTTTTCTTCATGTTTACACTCCCCGTGACCCGAGGAGTGTCTGATCGAATCTGTGAGTGTAGAAGTGTTTAACATCTCAAAGTCCATCAGTTAGAGGTTGGAAAGCCACGTCCAGCCTTTGAAAGCAGCCTGACCTGATACAGATATGATGGTGTCTGTTCTGTTTGACGCCCAGTGTGACCATGAAGTGGAACACAGATATCTTTATCTGTGCATGTCTCTTGAATCAGGCTTGCTTGTTGTTCCTAGAGTATTTAAAAGTAGAACGGGAGGAAGAGCCTTCAGTTTTTAGGCGCCTCTTCTATAGAACCAGCTTCCAGTTTGGATTCAGGAGACAGACACTATCTATGCTTTTAAGATTAGGCTTCAAACTTTCTTTTTGCTAAAGCATAGTTAGGGCAGTCATCAGGTGACCCTGAACCCTATTGCTATGTTACAATAGGTGTAGGCTGCTGGGGGAGTCCCATAATACACTGGGTGTTTCTTCTTCACTCACTATGTGTTCCTCCACAGTATGTCTTTTATTCTGTCTTCCTTCTCTCTCCCCATTTGGTCTTTCAGTTGGCCGCCCCTCCCTGAGCAGGCACGCTCCATTTTGCGTAACTATTTTTAAATCCCTGTAGAACCGGAACCACGTAAGCTAGCGCAATAATATTTTTTGCATATGAAACGGGAGGAGTTGTACTTGCATCTTATGCCATTAGCTTGTCCTAAGTAGGGATGGGTACGGCACTGGTTCTAACATAAACGGTAGTAACCAGACCGAAGAGCAGCGCACATTTCGGTGCTTTATTTCAGTGCTTCTTTTTTTTTTTCTTGAGATGTCATACACTTTGGATTCTAGCCAATCATTTTACCTTTCCAAGGATAGTAGGCGGGCCCAGGTACATACGTTCTTTTAGAGCAGAGCTACAGATTAAAAACGCCCAAGGCGAAGCGGTCAAAAGCATTGCTGTACTTCACAGCAAAAGATACAAACTCAGCAGCCTGCAACAAGTGCTTTAAGTTGATACTGTGTAAAACCTCAATTCTGATGAAACACCTGTCGAAGCATAGCGTTTTTTTAAAAGCCGAGAAATGCACCGAATTTGATAGCTTGCTGCAAGACCGAGCACCGAGCACATCTACTGCCGGTGTGGTGCCTGTTATCGGACCCGGAGCTGGTCCGTGAGTCGTTTGGTGCCAGGCCGCAAGAGTAGAGGCTCAGGTGTGAAATGTATGGTTTTCAGGGTTTTTATCGGTTTTCAGCGTTATTTTGTTATTGTTTTTATCGTTAACTCAGTTTTCCTGGGTCTTTTCACATGTGTTATGAATAAATCTTCTTTTTTTCGGTACCGGTACTAGTTTTATTTTGTTGTATTTATCCGCGACACCTTAAAGGCCGGTCCGTGAAAATATTGTCGGGCATAAAGCGGTCCGTGGCGCAAAAAAGGTTGGGGACCACTGAATTAGGTTGAGTAGGCTAACCACGTTATTAAATTAACCCTTTAAGAACTACCATAGAACCAAGTCCGCCAGAGCTTATATTATATTTTTACATGGTGTGGAGCCATTTTTGGGAGCATTTCAAGTTGCTATACATCAATACAACAATTATAGCCCAGATTTTAATAATATGTATTCATTAAGTGCATAGTAATTACATAAATTGCAAAAAAGTGCAATAAACTACAAAAAAATTGAAAATCGTTTTTGCTTTTTTTTTACATATATTTCTAGTTAGAGAAATTTAAGAAGCTTATCCCTCAAAAGTGTAAATAGAAAAAAGTTGCACAAAATAGTTTCCTACGACAGGAAATTTATTTTGAGTGTCTTCATAGTTTTATTTTTGAAATACACCAATTTTTATACACTGCAGGAAAAACAAAAATAAATATTATAGTGCAAATTTGCAAAAAAGCAGCATCTGCATCAAAATAAACTATTTCCAGCAGTGCAATATGAGTCCTAAGCATCCCAGAAACGACACAGAAAGTCATAAAGTCAAACATAACTTTTAAAAAGACTAGTATAGGCCCTGAGGCCCTGATGGTAAAAAAAACTACATTTCCGCGAAAATGACGTCACTTCCGGTTTCGGGCAGGTAATGGCGGACATGCAAAAGTTCGCGCTGACGTCTATTGCAACATAGGAAGTGTTATGAACAGCTGATCGGATCTGCAAAGCGTGTTTCTGGAATATTATGTTTTTGTTCCTGCAAGCGCTTTTTATGCAGTTTTTGCAAAGTTTTATGTGGAAGGAAACCGTGACCTAGGACAAGATGATGGCATAAGATGTAAGTACAACTCCTCCAGTTTCATATGCAAAAAAAAATAGGTCTTAAAGGGTTAATAGACCTCTCTGCATTGAATCATACTTGTTATTAATCTCTGTCTCTCTTCCACAGCATGTCTTTTATCCTGTTTTCCTTCTCTCATCCCAACCAGTCGCAGCAGATGGCCCTGCCCCTCCCTGACCCTGGTTCTGCCAGAGGTTTCTTCCTGTTAAAAGGGAGTTTTTCCTTCCCACTGTCGCCAAAGTGCTTGCTCATAGGGGGTCATATGATTGTTGGGTTTTTCTCTGTATATATTATTCTAGGGTCTACCTTACAATATAAAGTGCCTTCAGGTAACTGTTGTTGTGATTTGGAGCTGTATAAATAAAATTTAATTGAATGACCACAAACGGTGCCTTATTTAGTACAGCAGTTGGAGTTCTTTGTTGAGAAAATTCTAGCTATTTGATTCACTTTGCAGTTAACCAGAATTAATCTTATTTGTTCAACCTGATTTCTTGTATTTGTTAAAAGAGAAATATTTTTGGTACAACTAAAAGGATGAAATACGAAGTTGAAATGATCCATTAAATTTTTACTCAGAAAGAGTCATTCACTCACCTGTTGCTTACAAGATGTGTCTGAGCCGTGGCGTGTGTCACCTCATTGTCAGTGCAGTGAACATGCAGGAGTTGGTTTTTTTTTTTTTGGCTAAACCAACACCCTCACCATCTGCCCTGAATCTTCATCTACTTTCTCCGGATGAAATTCAAGTTGAAGTGCTGCTGCTTCATCACTGAACCTTATCACGGTGGATTTATTTTTAATTACTGTAAAAGAAACTATTTTCAGATCTTGATCGTGAGACGTTGACTCATTCCTATTGCAAATCACCCATTTTCAGCCTCGACGGCGACACGGTGACAATGAGCGATGACGCTGCACTCGTTAGAAGAGTTTCTGCTTTCAGTCTGCTAGACAAATCAGCAGGGAGGGAGACGGGAAGGAGGTGGTAGAGGAGGTCTTTCTAGATGAATGTCTTCTTTTATCGCGTGGTCAAACTTAAAGGAGAAAGTGACAGACGGGGCTGGTGGCTGCATTTCCCAGCTTTTCTGTGTAATTAGTACTTCATTTAACAGAAATCAAAGTCTGCAGCTTGACATTTAATTTCCTTCTGAGCACTGCTGTCGTTATCAGCTGGATGGAACGAAGGTGGCGGACATTCTGTGTCCTAATGGCCAGTGTAGAGAATAATTCAGCACTGATTACTATTTTCAAGTTTATTTTCCCCAATGATGTCATCGGTTCTTATTTGAATACATGAAAATGAGCACAAACAAGATATTCTAGAGTTTGGTCAGTTTAAGTGAAATTTAACTTCATATTATTTGTGTAACAAAATGACTCACAAACAGATCTATTTTCTTAACGCGTCCCTGGTAATGATGATGATGGCTGACAAACACCACGTGTTGTTCAAACAATAAAATTGGTCTATGTTCGACATATATTCGAAAAATATTAGACATATTTTTATGCCTTTCTTTAAGCTTAGTGAATATACATCTGCTAGCATGTCTCTACCTATACCTTCAGTATAAGTAGTGGACCTATCCTGAAACCAGCCACTGGGAGAGGGTAAAGCTGTTGTGCTATTCATTTGTTTACTATAGAGCAGAGCTTTGTTTTCTTGAGTTACCAAAAGACTTTATCATTCTGCTATTGGACCTTCCTCTTTGCAATTATTTTATTTATTTATTTTGTAAACTTGGACAACTTGGACCTCAATACCACCAAGAGAAAAGAGCTGGTGGTCGACTCCAGAAGGAGGAAGAGCTACAGCCCATCAGCATCAACAGGGAGTGTGTGGAAAGGGTGTCCAGTTTCAAATTCCTGGGTGTGCACATAGACACAGACATCCAATGGAGCTCAAACACCTCGGCGGTTGAAAAGAAGGCCCAACAGCTGCTGATTGTCTTCTACCATTACTCCATTGAAAGTGTGCTGATATACTGCATCTGTGTATGGTTCTCCAGCTGCAACGGGGCACACAAACAGGCACTTCAGACGGTCATTAATGTGGCCCAAAATATCATTGGACATCGTCTTCCCTCCCTCGAGGACCTGTACAGCACTCGCTGTCTCAAGAGGGCACGCAGCATCCTACGGGATTGCACACACCCAGGACACCGGGTGTTTAAGCTGCTGCTGTCTGGCAGAAGATTCAGGCTGCTGAGCTTGAGGACGATCAGACTCAAGGGAAGATTTTACAACAGGGCAATAGCCCTAATCAATACTAACAGCTAAGCTAATAATAATAATGTGCAATAAACATTCACTCATTGTTTTATTTATTTATTAAGTCCGTTTTTTTTTTTGTTCATACCTTTCGTGCACTTTAATAAAATCCACTTTAAGTTGTTTAGTTGTGCTGACGTGGGACACTTTCCAATTTCGTTGTACTATTGTACAAGGTATGACTGCGCAATGACAATAAAGAGTTATCTTATAGTAAGGGATGGGACAGATGACCCTGAGCTGTCCTTTATCCACGGTACTGTATACAGGTGTCACCTATGAAGCTGGCCTGCAGAAGTAGCACCTGGTTTCTCAGGTGTGTTTTTCATTTCTCGGTTGGTGTGGGAACACCACTACAGAACACGGACAGGTGGTGGCTGGGTAGAAAGAGATCCGAGCACTTCTACACTCTTAACATAGATGTGTTAAATTTTAACACACAGCTCAGAGACAACACATTTTGTCAGCATTTTAAAATGTAAAATATTTTTCATCATCTTTTTTTTTTAAAATAATCAATTAATTTTTTTTTTTTTTTACATACACTGTGTCAAAAGTCACACAAAATGTGTTAAATGTGCCCAGCATATTTTTCGTGTCATTTTTGTAACGCGTTCTTTCTAAGCGTGTAGTTGGACCGCGGCTCCCATGGCTCGGCTCGAGTAAGAGCAGACGAGGAGGCAGTGTGGCTGATTCATGACCTCACAAAACAGAAACAAACCACTGAAGATGACCTGGGAAAAATAAAAAGATATTTTCTGCTGCAAAAGTACAAGAAAAAAAATCAGAAAAAATCAGAAACATTCGAGTCTCCATCCAGCTTTAATCGAAGCTGCAGTTCACCTGCAGCAGAACGTCTCTTTGTCTGTCTGTGAAAAGTCTTTTTATCAGCTGCCAGCATTCTGCTTTTACTCTCTGCTGTGAGCCTCAGAGTTATTAGATCAGGGACAAGAGTCCACCAGGGGAGTCTGGACTCAGCTGGAAATGAGCAGAATGACCGAACTGAGGATCGGCTGACGCACCGTCGCAGTGTGGAGGTTTCGCCACGCTGTGAAACCTGATCTGGTAATTGGAAGGTGGATGAGGGAAAAGGAAGGTTTTGAGATGAAAACTGTATTTATCACATAATCACAAAGGGAAAAAAATACCATGCCTCTGCAATACTAGTTGTCATACATTTACAGGGCACCTGAACAATGCATATTGAATCAAGAGATTTAATTAGTGTGCTGAGAAAATACATATCAAAACAGAACACAACAATCATTATATTTAATGATGAGTTTAGCCAATATATCACTCTGTTTTCATCTATCCTGTATATATTTTTACTAGTTTACTGTTACTTTTGATTAATTTCTGTCTTCTCAGACTGACCAGAAACTTATCTGGGATCCACATCTCTCAGTGTGTGGTGGTGCGCTATTTGTACAACTTAAACTAAACTACCTGAAACTATCTGAAGGTTAAGGTTCAGCCCAAAGATAGCATGACTACTAGTATGTTTGGGCGTTTTATTAGCATTAATGTCACATTGATGATTTTTTTCACTGTGTCCTGATATTGGCATTGACCCACAGAGGTCCAGAAATAGAGGTATGCAAAGTGAACGACAGCATAAAAGACTGAACCCGTGATCTTGAAGGAATTTACCTCTTAAGGAGGGTTTCTTTCTTTTTTTTAAGCAGACAAATGTTAGTTTACATTTAGTGTTTAACATACATCGTCCTGGACATCTCCTTTTCAGGTCATGGAGGGTGTAGAAAATGGGAAGCATTTAGTCAAAACACTAGCATCGAAATTGTCTCTTGGCCACATCGTGGCATACATGACTGGAAGCACCATGGTTCTGTGCAGACCAGAAGCACATTGCCATTAAGCCCACAATAAGCTGGTAAACCACTGTTTTATGGAAATAACAATGATGGCTACCTCAACTCCAATGATGGGGCTCAAACTAGGAAAAACAGGCCCAGACCAAAAGTTTTGGTCATTTTTTTTATCAAGTAACCAGTGAAAAAGAAAGAGTTGAAGGATCAGGATGAGGTGAAGGCTTCAGCCCCTTGAGATGACCTCTTACCCCCCTGAGACAACCTCACCCGCTCACCCCCGCTCCTCCCCCCAACCTCCTGCTCTTCAGCTGCCACAGAGGGAATCGAACGTCTTAACGCTCCGATAGGCCCTGCTAAGTCATGCAGGAGGGAGGAGACGAGCTGTCAGAAACTCCCATCATCCTCTCTGGAAATACTTTCCCTAGAGGCTGTTGGCTATCCAGTGGGTGGACAAAATAATGGAAACGCTCACCAGATATCAATCCCTTGGATTTCCTTTTGGCTTTAAATTAATTCAATCTTTTTCTAAAAAAACAAAAACAAACTGAGAAATTGGGAAGAAACCCATTTTGAAGAATTTAAAAGTTTTGACAGTCTCAGTTAAAGTGAAATATTCAGACCCTGAAAGCTAAGACACTGCATACGTAACTGTAGATTCAGGTGGTCTGAGTGACAAATCATATCAAAGTATTGCAGCAAGTTAAATGCAGAAATGCAGGAAGTTAAACATAAGCAGAGATTTAAATAAGGATAAAAAGCACCAGAATGGTAGCTGCAAACAGTTCAGATTGTAAGTAACCAGTACAATAAATAATTAGAACTTTTGGAGTCCAGCAGGACTGAAAGTGCTCTGCAGGTCAGACAGCATGCCAAACAGGAACCCTTAAACCTTCACTAGGTGCTCAATACGCACATGGATCTGAAAATAAATGTTAGTGTTTAAGTAGTTTGTTATTGTTCAATAGGGCCTCCTTTGATTTAACAGTTAGCAAAATGCACGCATGGGCTACCTGCATTTTATGGATTCAATAATTATATGCTGCCTTTGCTTGTCTTACAGTTCACTACATTCTTGATCAAATTTTCATTTTTATCAGGTGCTGTTTTGATTCCTGATCTTTGCACTTTCTTGGCCAGGTCACCTTGAAAAAAAGACATTTTAATCTCAAGGCATTTCCTAGTAATAAAGGCTAAATACATACATACATGCAGAGTGCATAGGTTGGGCAGATCACTGAATCTGCTCAAACAGAATTATTTGTGAAGGGGATCAGAGGAATAACTGCAACACTATGTAACATGCTGAAGTGTTTATCTCTGTCTGAGTGCTCAGATTCTCGTTTTATTTTATGGTGGTACACATTTTGTAGTTTTAGCTCCTTAGGTATTTGAGTACAGCAGGATCACTAAAACTACAGAAGCCTGTCAACACAAATAGGTTCAGGCATTTGCAGTCAATATAAAAAAGTCAAACTATAACATGAGGAGGCGATTACATGCATGATTTTTGCCCATATTTTTGAAGGCATGTCATATTTAGCAATCCTATTTATCCATATTGTATATTCTGTATCTGTATATGTGTATATGTGTATATATGGTGTATTTATGCTTATATCCTTACTCTCATTCCCCTTAATGTATTTGTAACATGCAACTTCTTTCGGTGCTTTGCTACTGGAAACTGAATTTCCCGGAGGAACCCACCCGAGGGATTAATAAAGTTTCATCTAATCTAATCTAATCTAATCTAATCTAATCTATTTTGCTTCAGATTGTATAAATAATCTTCAGGAATAGTTCTTCAGGCTTCTTGAAGGACACCCAAAGCTCTTCTTTGGATGCTGGTTGCCTTTTGTTGTGTCCTATTTCAAGATGACATCCTACATTGTTTGAGTGTAGGATCTGGTTTGAACAATCCTGACTGATAATTTTCACTTGTCTGTTTTCCTATCTAGGTATGCTTTTACTGGACTGACCGTGCATTTGGGATCACTGCCATGCTGAAAAAATAAGATGCTGACAATCAGCTGCTTCCAGATGGTACTGAGTGGTGGATCAAAAGTTGATGGTACCTTTCTGCATTCATAATTCTATCAGCTTTTACAAGATCTCAAATACAATGTAGACAGAGACCAGTGTTGGTCAAGTTACTTGAAAAAAGTAATCAGTAACTAATTACTGATTACTTCCCCCAAAAAGTAATCCCGTTACTTTACTGATTACTTATTTTCAAAAGTAATTAATTACTTAGTTACTTAGTTACTTTTTAAAAACACGATTTACAACCTGAATAGGTGCTAAAGCGATAGATCTCTCAGCCCAATTCTACTTTTTCTACATAATCCATCATACAAAATGTAATCAAATGGAAAAGTCCCTTTTTAAAACTTGTTTTATTAGTTTTAATCTTTTAACTTTATGCATCAAGCAAAAATGTAATTATATGCAACATTTTCTGACTGGAAGAAATTTGTTTAATATTTAAACCTATTTTCTGCACATTCCAACACATAAATTATTATTTTTTGTGTGTTTACACTCAGTCTTTCAAATAGATGCAAGTAAAACACAGCAGAAAATAAATAAAAGACTAGGGGTCCTTTTGCTCTATTTTCACCTGTAAAGCAGGAGTGGGGTAGGCGGAGGTTTACCCTGGTGCAGGTGTGCCGCAGCGGTCAGTGGAAGGATACGGCAGTTTCTCTGTGAATTTCCCATTACGTCATAGCGCACTCGGAGCTTGCTTGGAAGTTTAGGTGGTTTTTTTTCGCTGTAAAAAGAAGTTTTCTTCCCACACACAATGCTAATGGATGCTAATGTTTTTGTCACTTTTTATGGAATCAAACTTAAAGTAAGGTCAGTACTTCCACGCGTTAAACGCTGCACGCTCATACTCTCTTCTGTACTCGATATATGATCCACTGTTGATCTGCACACAGCTGTTGTCACGAACGTCGCACTTGCTTATGTCACTGTCATGAGACATTCTCGCAAAAAAATCACGGTTTTAGTAACGCAGTAACGCAGCGTTCCTACGGGAAAGTAAAGGTAATCTAATTACTGTTTTTGCAATAGTAATCCCTTACTTTACTCGTTACTTGAAAAAAGTAATCGGATTACAGTAACGCATTACTGCCCATCTCTGACAGAGACACAACGTCAATTCAGGAAATTTGGGGAGCTCCCGAAAATATCCAGTAATCATTTTAATACTTGTTCTTAAATCAGATTTGCAGAGAGTAGGACTCGTGTGCAGGTGGAATAGCAAATGATGAACATAGCAGCCTAAATGGCAAAGTCTACAACAAGCTCAAAACAGAAATTTAAAGTTTGCAATGAGGCCCAAAAGAGCAAAGGTTTTTGCTGAGGGATCTTTGGAAGTTTATAAGAAATGATATGTGTGTTTTTAAGCTTATTTTGGAGTTGCAGAAAGTTTCAGCAGTGCAATGATACCAGCCATGACAGTTACTTGTTGAGCCTTCAGGGTTAAATTGGTGGGTTATCTAATATTCAATTCTATAACTTAGCCTTGTCTCAACACCCAGTGTGAATATGACGGAGAGCTCAAACATAACAAGCAAAACCATTACTTTTAAGGGTAAAATAGAACCCTGCATCGTTCATGGTGAAAGACAAAGTGGAGCAAATGAAAGCCAACAGGAGTGTAATGCTGTGTGACTGATACTGGGCTTGCTGTCAGCCTGATTCTACTGGGAGAAGTGGGATGATGACAGATGAATTAACGCGGTGACAGCTGGCGTGGAGGGACGGGTAATTGTTGCTGAGAGATGGCGAGTGTTTTCTGTCTCACGCCACGTTAGACGAGGCCAATCAATCTGAGCTTTTATCTGAAAGCGCCAAACACACCAACTCTGGCGTGTGCGACACAAACCGGCTCCGTGTTAGCGGGCGTCACAGAAGTCACGGCTGTTATTCGTGTTATTTAACTGTTGAGGTTGTCACGGGTGAAGCCGGGTGGGTAAGATCTGTTCAGGCAGGTTTTGCCTCTCAGTAGATCACAGCGGAGAAGACAGAAAAGGCACTGACCCAATCGGACATGATTTGCAAATAATTCTCAGCATCTGTCCTCAATGTATATGCCGCAGAGTTGCTGGAAAAAGCCACGAGGCATCATCCAGTACAGCATTCCTCTCCGTGTTTTCTTCACTTTTTCTTTACAGTGGGCACGTTTTTCTCTTTCAGTAGCCATTCCTTCTTCTCGCTCAGTGTTAATGTTTTCCTCCTGTTTTTTCAGGATGCTGTGAACTTGTGTCCCAGTTCACACCCTGGGTTTGGCATATAAAACAATGTTTTATATGTTATTTTATTCACAGGAAAACATTTAAGCTCTCTCAGGAAACTCTCCACTGCTTTCCCTTCCTCTATTTCTGATATTTTTTATTCATTTGGCTAACTAGATATGGGAAGCTGGTGCTGTCCTTTTTGTAAAGGTCAGTGTCCTCTGTGTAACTGGGTAAAGAAGTCATAATAAAATGAGTCTTAGAGATTCAGTTTGCAGTGTTTAAGAAAAGCAAATTCTATAACAATGGTTTGTCTTATACATACCAGTTGTGCAAAACAGAAACATGATCCTAAAAATGCAAATGGAAATGCAGCCCAATTTAATCTTATTAATAAACTCTATAAAAAAACCACCACGGAATTGTGTCGTTTCACATTTAATGATGCAACATGTCTCAGTTTTTCCCATTCAATCAGTCTACTGTCTTTACAAAGAAACAGGTCAGCCCCTCCCTCCGGTCGTGGATAATGTCTGTACTGATGATTCAGACCTCTGGCTGAGGATAAATTTAGAGTTCAGACAATCACTTTCCATTTATAACAACTTGCAGCAAAATGTTTCTTGGTGCAAAATACAGTGGAAATGTTTGAAAACTGGTGCCGTCTTTCTCTGCTGTTTTCACGGTGCAAAGCTGTCCAGTTGGCTTTTAGCATTTTGGGCTACATTTAACACCCAGTCACAAACACAAGAGGTAAAAGACCTTCAGCATTTGGGGCTATTCAAACATCTTTCAGTTTACTGTTTATAAGATTTGGGGAAACCTTCAGTCAGCTGAGACTAAAGACGTCACTTGGGTGAGTGACGAAACGTTTCTCCCACAAAATGCTACGTCCAGATGAACAGAATCAACTTTTGAAGACATTACCATGGTAGTTTTCGTCTCTTTAGATCATGCAAATTTACCACCAGCACTGTGGAGGTGTTGGGAAATAAGGGGTCACATTTCCAAAAGTTGATTCTTTTCATCTGGACGTAGCGTTTTATAATAAAATTATTCCTCAAAAATACAACTTGCCTAATAATTCTGCACTCCCTGTAGTGCCTTATAAGTGTTCAGCTAGTTGTCGCTGACAAAGAACTTGGTGCAGTCACAATGCAAAGCTGTATTTCACTGAATCATTTCCATAACAGACAGCTTGTTAAAATATGTAGGAGCGGTGAGAGATCTAGAATCAAAAGCAGGGTCAGAGTTTCTTGCACCTGCTTAGAAGGTGGATGAGGAAGAGGATAAAGTGTGAAGAGGACAAAACTCTAGAATAGAGAAAACATATAATATAGAGGGATTTTACTGTTTGATGCAAATACAACAAGCTTAAATGTGTCAGTCATTTAAAGGAAAGGAAGCGGCGGGCATTAGTGAAAATGTCCATCTACATGAGTTTGTTTTATGAAAGAGCAAAAGAAAAACTTTACATATTTTAGTCAGTTTCCTAAAATCATGAAAAAGGGTTGAGCTCTTTCAGTACCCTTCTAGTTAGTAAAGTGATCCCAGCGTGCCACCCTCCAAGCTCAAAAAGTAATAAAAGAAAATCATTAAAAAACAGTTTTGGGTGCATCCTGGTTCCTCTGGAGGCGACTGCGAAGCATCGCTGATCTGCAGTCTGATTCTGGTTCCTCCATCTTCATCCATCTGATATGTCTCACTCCCAGTTCACTGTAATCGCTCTGTGGCTTCCATTATGCTTACTCCTCATTAAAATTTTATCAGCCATGGCAAATTGCGAAGATTAGAGAGGGAGGGAGGGAGCTTTCGGGCTCTCCAGCCTGTTTGCAGATTTATTTATTGTTGCGGATCATCCGGGCTTATCTGCTCCCAAAAGCAAAGACAAGTTCCCCTCGGATGGCAAAGGTCATGAAATCTGATCTCCCAGCATACATAATGGCAGAGAAGAGGAGGGAGGTGTAGTGTTTAGTCTGTCTAAAGTGTTCTCGCCCACACGTTAATATTGTAATACTTTAATATCATAAAGTTTTGTTCTGCCCTATTGATTTCTCAGAGATGCATATGAATATTTATGGTATCGAGTGCAGCTTGTAAACTTTGAGTCAGTCATGCTTTGGCTAATTATAGGCTGAAGGCAGTGTAGTGGCTGCAGCTAATGAATCACATTCGTCCTGTTTGCTTCCACCTGCCTCTCAGGTTCATTGACGGTTAGCATGAAGTTCGAAAAAAAGATTTTTCTTTGAAGACAGACAACAAATTAGCCGCTGTGTGATGTTGACAGGTGGACAGCAACAAACTCACAGACACATTAAAGCTTTAATGAGAGCCAGAGAAACACACCAAAGAGTGTCAGTGTTAGAGAGAAAGGCCACAAGGCTGTGTGTTATTATATAAAGAAAAACTCTCAGAAGCTTGCAACTGCAAGAAACAGGAGTCAAAACTCTGATCTTATTTTGGGGTGAAGCATCTATCAATCTATTTATCTGTCTGTTTGTAGAATAATGTAAAAAAACACCAAAACTGTGCAATGGCCTTTTTTGCAGGCAAAAAATTGAGAACAGGAGTTTGTTTTCCAGTGGCAAAGTGTAGCAGCTACACTAAAAACTGGCACTCAGAATAGAGATCGACAGACCACGTGACTTGCTCGCATTGCATTGTAGGTACGAGTGGCAGCAGAATCAAAACACCGCATCAAGCGCTAGCATTTCATGCACTGGTAACCATTCATTCTGTGGTTTTAATCCCTACTTGCATTTTATTTGCCCCAAAAACAGTTAAGTACAAAACGAAGGAGAAAACAGCAGGTCCATACAAAGAAAGACTTGACGAAAAGACAAATAAGTGCTCGCAAATAAGTGTCCATCTTCTTTTATAATTGCCTTCTTTCTTGTTTCTTTTTCCTGTTGTATGTTCTACAATAAGAGGGAAAAACTGTAGTATTATCCTCTAGAATGATACTGCTGTATTCATGAAAGACTCCCAATAAGCATGAAGCAATAATTCAGCAATAGTTTAATGTAACTGAAATATATATATAATCAAACGTTTATTAATTCAAAAACCTTTTTTATCACTTTCCTTTAACCCTTTGCAGCCGATCGGAGCGGGCACGCTCTGTTTTGCGTAACTATTTTTAAATCCCAGTAGCACTGCAACCACATAAGCTAGCGCAAAAAATTTTTTTGCATATGAAACCGGAGGAGTTGTACTCACATCTGATGCCATCAGCTTGTCCTAGGTCACAGTTTCCTTCCACATAAAGCTTTGCAAAAACTGCATAAAAAGCGCTTGCAGGAACAAAAACATAATATTCCAGAAACACGCTGTGCCGGTCCAATCAGCTGTTCATAACACTTCCTACGTTGGAATAGACGTCAGCGCGAACTTTTGCATTTCCGCCATTACCTGCCCGAAACCGGAAGTGACGTCATTTTCGGGAAATGTAGTCTTTTTCACTATCAGGCCCTCAGAGCCTATACTGGTCTTTTTAAAAGTTATCTTTGACTTTATGACTTTCTGTGTCGTTTCTGGGATGCTTAGGACTCATATTGCACTGCTGGAAATAGTTTATTTTGATGCATATGCTGCTTTTTTGCAAATTTGCAGTATAATATTTATTTTCGTTTTTCCTGCAGTGTATAAAAATTGGTGTATTTCAAAAATAAAACTATGAAGACACTCAAAATAAATTTCCTGTGGTGGGAAACTATTTTGTGCAACTTTTTTGTATTTACAGTTTTGAGGGATAAGCCTCTTAAATTTCTCTAACTAGAAATATATGTTAAAAAACAAAAACGATTTTCAATTTTTTTGTAGTTTATTGCACTTTTTTGCAATTTATATAATTACTATGCACTTAATGAATACATATTATTAAAATCTGGGCTATAATGGTTGTATTGATGTATAGCAACTTGAAATGCTCCCAAAAATGGCTCCACAGCAGGTAAAAATATAATATAAGCTCTGGCGGACTTGGTTCTATGGTAGGTCTTAAAGGGTTAAACATTTGAAATTGCACTTATGAAACAAAATCACATGTACAATTTACATGTGTACGAATAAAAAGTCAGCATTTTGAGCAGAAATGATTTATTTGAGTACACAGGTCAGCTGTTCGAAACAGATTTCACAATCATGTGGTGGATTTAATTGTAATAATCCAGCTGTCTTCTCGATAAATCTTAATACTACCTGCAATACTGTGAAACACCTGAGGGAGGTAAGATATACCTGATTCAAATCTAGACCTTATGAAAATGACAGAAAAAATACCTTTAGTCAAATAAATTAATACTAGAGCTAAAATAATTCCATCAGATTCAGGTTTTCTTCTGGATTACAAAAGATCTTTACTTCTAAAGTTCTTTATCATTCCTGCATTTTTAATCCATAAGTAACTGTAGTGGTTCATGGCATGATGTAGACAACTAAACTGAAAGGAGAAAAAAAAACACTCTAGAAATGCACGTAAAGTTTTTTAGTCTTTTTTTAGTCTTGGATTGTGTTTAGTTAGAAGACATTAATTCTGCTTCATGCCAGTCTGTTTTTCAGTTTATCTGATGTGACGCTGATATTTGCTAACACAGGCATTAAATCTGCCAACATTATACAACATACTGTCAGACTTGCTGTGTGAAGCAGACAGTTGGTGCACACACGCAGAATTCACCGGCAGGTGAATCTCTCCTGCTGTTTGCTGAGCTGCCACGTTGCCGCTGATATTAATACAAACTGCTGACCCGAGCTCACTCGCTAAAATATTGGCTTATTGTATCAGACATTATTATCTTGGTGTGTCATGTGTCTGTTTCTGGACCTCTCTGACCTCATATGGTCTGCATGCTAAATGGCTGCAGGGGTCAGAGTGGATGCTCCGGTAATGAATCATTATGGGATGAGCTCAGCGACGGCTGGAGGAAAAGCTCAGCCTCCAGCTCGTCTAGGATCTTTTGTTAGTCAGGAGGCCAAAGTGAAAACACAGCTGTTTACGGCTGGTAAAGGTTGACCTCTGTGACCCCATCGGGAAGAGAAATCTGTAAATTCTGGCTGGGCGGATGCAACCAGCTGCTCCAACTGTAAGAATGGTTCAAAATAATGTAAAAAATGATTCTCAAGTTATTGTTCCCCAAACTTTTAGAGTCACATTTTGTTAACAATTTTCTCCCGAGAAGGTTTAAAAAAAAAACCTTTCACATTTTTGTCTTGCAGCTTAAATAATTTGTTTTCCTGGACTTTTTAAAAAACGCTTTAGTCAACTGGGGATGAAATGCACTGATATTTAATAAAATATATCTTTATTATCCTGTGGGAACCAGAATCATTAACAGCAAAGTTCAAAGTGGTGACCTCCTGATCTTTGCTATTGCAAATCCATCTGCCAATATCTTTTCAACTAATTCAGCTAAATCAAACTTCCCAGAGGATAAATGCTTTCATTTCTTTATACTGTGTAAGGAAAAAGAAAATCTATGTTAACGCGAGATAAGGTAATCCTGTTATTACACAGACAGGCTAAATAGGATAAAACAAGGTTTCTGATCTTTTCTGCCAGTTAGAGAGTTTTCTAGTTCATATGCTGATTCCAAGCTGAATCACGCATGTTGCAATTAAAACCCTCTGGGACTCATCCATGAGTCACAGGGAAGCACTTATTTGATGTTTTATTAAAACTTCCGTTATGGATTCATATCAGGACAGACTTGGTCTCACTTGCAAGTGACTGGAACTTCTAAAAGACTCTTTAAGATCAGGTATATAGTAGGGCTGCACGATTAATCGTTAGAAAATCGCGATCTCGATTCATACTTATGTGCGATCTCATTTCCAAATGACAACGATTTAAAAAAAAAAAAAGACGACGATTGTACCGCATTTTGATCCGGGACGTACTCTGCATGAAAACAAGCGCTCACTCTTCCTGCTCAACAAATGACAAGGGCGGAGCCTTATACCACGTGATACAGAAGCTGTGCCGTGTGATGCTAAAATTAGCAGGAAAAAACAACGGAGAGCACGTCAGGGATGACGAGAAAGTGACAGGAGAAAATCCGTCCCGGTCAACCACCCAAACATCAATAACGGGAACCTTATACAGCGCTTCCCTATACCCGTCGAACTCCCGCAGGCACAAAGAAATTACGGAGGCTATCACTTATCACCTGACCAAAGATATGGCTCCCATCAACACTGTGCAAAACGAGGGATTTAGGAAAATGATCAACACCCTAGACAAACGCTACACAGTGCCGTCCCGCAACTATTTTTCTATTGTTGCACTACCTGCTCTATACACGCAGCGTCGAGCAACGGTGGAGACGGAATTTCAAGCAGTACAACATTTTGCGGCAACAACAAAACGTGAGACATTTGTTGTTTTTATGTTTATTTATTGTTTTTATGTTCAGTCTCAACTGTTACGAAGTTGATGTGCAGTTAATAAGTGCAATAAATATTTATACTGGAAAAGAAAATCGTGAGAGAATCGTGATCTCAATTCTAAGCCAAAAAAATCGTGATTCTCATTTTATGCAAAATCGTGCAGCCCTAGTATATAGACCCCTTGCCTTTTATGAAGAGAGAAATCGAATAAATCTAGTGGACTCTGGTAATAAAGGCATACCCTTAAAAAACAACTTGGAAATAGCTGTAGCACCTGCTACACACAGATCAACTGAAGGCAGCTTATTGCACTCGTGCAATTCAACTTCAGCAACTCTGGATCTGACTTACTCAAAGTCTATTTTTTCTTTAATCTTTTTTGGGGTGTTATAGGACTCCCTCTCAGATACACATCGTCTTGTAGTGGTACAGATGTGCAGATTAAAGCCTGAGGTGTGGACAGCTCATCTCTGATTCAGAGGTGAAGCTCCTCGCCATACTGAGACATTGTTTACAGATGGATATCCCTCCGGATCGCTCTCTGTAGATCTGTATCACCAATCAATATTCCCCCTTAAGTCAGTCCGACGTGATCTGAGTGGGCTCCCCGGCCTGTCCACCATGATGCCTCCCAGACTATGAATCCAATTAAGCGCTGAAAACAAAAACAATATTTTTAACCGTGGAGCTGGAGCGGCTGCATAATTTATGATTGTCCTTTTTTTTCTGTATCTCTTTGAACGGGTCGAATAAAACCAACATCCATTCAATAATGCATGACCTGCGGTTTTGTTAATAGGCTTTGTAGTGGCAGTAATGTACTTTCCTACATGGCTGATGGAGATTATGGCCAGCTCCCTCCGCTTGCCAGTTATCGATCTGCCGTAATGCCCCCGGTGTCCCCTCAGCCCAGAACCTCAACCCCAAAACCACACACACACAAACGGAGTGTGTTTTCAAAATCTACTGTACTGTCAAAATAATTCAGCATTCTGTCTGAGTGGGTTTTTTTTTTTTCTACATTTGACACAGTAACTCTTTCAGTGCACGTCAATGATGCTATGCTGTATTGTTCAAAGATATTGTATGTTCTATTATAATTCACCAGGTTGGCTCACATCCTCAACCAAGCACTCACTATCTCCCTTATGTAATTCTTTTTTTGTTGGAGCTTCCACAACCACCTCTAACAGTGTAATTACTTCTGTGATTCTAAAAAACTGTAATTAAATTACTTGTTACTAAGAATTTTGTAACAATTTTGTAATTGTTTTTTTTTTTTTTTGGCCTGTCCCGTTTGGCTCTTTTGCCATCAGAATTGTTGTCTAAAGGCAAAGAAAGATGCCCAACAGATTTACTTTACCAAATTGACCATCCCAGCCTTGC
>NW_024582511.1:1376907-1378103 GCF_018398535.1 Haplochromis burtoni
ACCAGGACAGAGAGCCCGGGGATCGAACCGGCGACCTTCCGGTTACAGATACGCTTCCCAACCCCCTGAGCCACGGTCGCCTGTTATACCACTTCACATAAAAACAAGGAGGGGAAAAAAGTATATAAAATAAAATAAGGCAAGAGAAAGTGGGAGAGAAAAAAAATCCTTCTTCAATTAACTCCAATTTTGTTCATACTCTTCATATTGAATTATCGTTTTAGACATGTAACACTTTTAAAAACAATATAAATTTGTACAGTTCTTTAGGTTATAATGAAGAGAGTTCCACAGTCGTATACCCCTAACCATTGGACTCATTAATCTTTGTGTAGTCCTAGCTACCTTATGCTTAAAACAAAATTTCCTTCTGCTGTCCTCTCCCCCAGAACACATTAAAAATAAACTTTGTAACTTGAAAGGCAAAGTATTATTTTTAGCCTTAAACATAATTAATAGTGTCCTTAGTTTCACTAAATCTCCTAATTTCAATAGTTTCGATTTTATAAACAATCTATTTGTATGTTCTCTATATTTAACGTTATGAATTATTTGTATCACTTTCTTCTGTAATAGGTTTAGAGGGTTCATGGCATTCACATATGTATTCCCCCAAACTTCCACACAATAACTAAAGTATGAGAAAAATAATGAAAAGTATAAGATGAACATTGACTTGTAGTCTAATGAATCTCTTCATCCCAAATTTTTCCCAATTTCTTCCCAAAATATAAATGTTTTTGACCATCTTCTTTCTAATATACTCAATATGTGATTTCCACGTCAAATTTTCATCTACTATTTCACCCAAAAAGTGAAAAGTCTTTCGATCAATTCTCCATTAATTGACATAATAACTTCTTCCTCCTTTACACGATTGCCAAATATCATGAATTTCATTTTTGTCAGACTCAAAGATAATTTATTTTCATCAAACCATATTTTTAATATCTCATTTTTAATATCTCTGATTTAACATCTCAGAAACCATGATTTCAAACAAATCTTTCAAATTCTCTCCTGAGCAATAAAAAATGTATCATCTGCAAATAAAATCAAATTTTATCTTTTTGATACATCACAGATCAACATCTACATCACATTGATATATAAATTAAAAGGTTTAGGTCCCAAAATAGCCTGAGGAAATCCAAAGAGATTTTCGTGTATTAGTTCGTGTATTAGTTTGGGGGGGG
>NW_024582511.1:1379711-1380630 GCF_018398535.1 Haplochromis burtoni
GAGAGGATAAAGACCTGGTCCAGTGTTCCGCGACCAGGAAGAAAACCGCATTGTTCCTCCTGTATCTGAGGTTCGACTAGCGGACGAACTCTCCTTTCCAGCACCCTGGCATAGACTTTCCCAGGGAGGCTGAGGAGTGTGATCCCCCTGTAGTTGGACGTCCAGAGCCTTCAGGAACTCGGGGCGGACCTCATCCACACCAGGGGCTCTGCCACCAAGGAGTTGTTTAACTGCCTCAGTGACCTCGCCCCCGGAAATTGGTGGGTCATCCCCCTCATCCCCAGACTCTGCTTCCTCCTCGGAAGACGTGTCAGTGGGATTAAGGAGGTCCTTGAAGTATTCCTTCCACCGCCCGCTTTCCCCTCCTGAGATGCCTGACGGTTTGCTAGAATCTCTTTGAGGCAGTTCGAAAGTCTTTTTCCAGGGCTTCTCCAAACTCCTCCCACACCCGAGTTTTTGCTTCAGCCACTGCCCGAGCCGCATTCCGCTTTGCCTGTCGGTACCTATCAGCTGCCTCCGAAGTCCTACAGACTAACCAAGCCTGATAGGACTCCTTCTTCAACCTGGTGGCTCCCTTCACCTATGGTGTCCACCATTTGGTTCGGGGAATAACACCACGACAGGCACCAACCACCTTGCAGCCGCAGCTCAATGCAGCAGCTTTGGCAATGGAGATGCTGAACATGGTCCATTTGGAATCAATGTCCCCAGTCTCCCTTGGAATGCTGTTGAAGCTCTGCCAGAGGTGTGCGTTGAAGATCTTGCGGACTGGGGCCTCTGCTAGGTATTCGTAGCACACCCTCACTACGTGTTTAGGTGCACCAGGTCTGTCCAGCGTCCTCCCCTGCCACATGATCCAACTCACCACCAGGTGGTGATCAGTTGACACCTCAGCCCCTCTCTTTACCCGAGTGTCCAG
>NW_024582511.1:1400137-1411063 GCF_018398535.1 Haplochromis burtoni
CAACACATACGGTCTGCCCCAGCCAGACCGTGACAGAATATCATATTTACATCATTCTGACAGACAAGATACTAACACGAGCTGCTTAAACCAGTCAGAATGTGATAGAAGGTAACTGTACTCCTAAACTGTATTCCATACAGCCTAAACAAAAAAAGCAATTAGTTTTTGGTGTATATCTCTTAGAATGTGTTTTTAAAAACTTTATCAGTACCCAACATCCCACTTTGGCTCCAACTTTGGGTGACATAGGGGGTAAAATAAGGCCCAACTCTTCCTTCAAAGCTTATTTCTCTTTCTTTTGCTCTTTTCTATGTATTTCAGTCCATTGTTGCTGATATTTGGGGAAAACAATCAGAATGTTAAAAATAAATAACTACATATTCTGGTGGGATAGGGTTAGATGTTAGGATACATGATATTTGGTTAGGGGTACTGTAAATAAGCTGTCAGCGTGGCTGGGTCAGGTAATGAAGTATTTGCAGGCTGTGTGAAACACTTTATGAACAAGGCTTTTGCCTTGAATTTAATAGAGAGTAGGAGCCACTAAATGCTGAAAGAGAAGAAGGAAATTAAACAAACCAAGAAAAAAAATTGACAAAGACAGTGTTTTTAGTCCACGGTTGAAACATCAAGTTACTGTATGCTAATCTTCTGGTGTGTATATTTAAAACAGCTCCATTACTCCATGATTTTTATCACAGCTGAGCAGCTAAAACAAAAGACTGCAAATTGGGGACACATTTTTATACAATCTGCATCTAAATCCCATTTTGTTCTCCATAAATTTACACATATTATAATTTAAACTTCTTCATAAATAAGTATCACAACTCAATACAGTCACTGTTTGGCAACA
Organism: Haplochromis burtoni; assembly: GCF_018398535.1. NCBI lineage: Eukaryota > Metazoa > Chordata > Actinopteri > Cichliformes > Cichlidae > Haplochromis > Haplochromis burtoni. The sequence continues at coordinate 1,400,997 of NW_024582511.1, forward strand.
CTCCAAGCTATGTGTGTGTGTGTAAAACAGAAATAAAGCTTTTTTTCTGCTTAATGGTATTATTGAGTAGGAAGCTGTACATTTTGGGGGAAAATATATTTTATGAGTAAAGGAACGGCTGCTACATTTCTATGAACATTCATTGTTGCCTCTGTGAGGTCTGATCGGGTGGATTTCTGTACTATTGCATCAAAAGTTAAGGAATAAATGTACAGTAAATAGGGTGCAAAGGTGCTTTGGAGGTAAGTTCCAGGTGAGCCCCCTTTATGATACAATACAGAAGGACCAGCCTAAAGAGATAGAGGTTCCTGTAACAGCTGCTAAATCTCATTATAAAAGTCATGTGAAAACCATGAAATAAATATCCTCGCATGCTGGCTCTGCAGTGCAAAGAATCAGATTCTCAGCGAGGGTTTCCATCCATCCAGGTCGAGTCTGCTGCTTATCCGATTACAAACAGGAAGTGGCCGGCTGAGTGCTCACTTCAGGACAGCGTGAAGGGAGCATCAGTCACTGGCAGCCATTAACCACAGACTTGCTTGTCAGATTTCCCCCTTTAGTGCAATTAGACACACTTTGGGTCCATGTCCATGCAGCTCTGATCTGCAGTAACAGAGGTCAGAATGATGCCTTCAGGCACTTCTGATTTCCTGCCAGTCTGAGGGCGAGACATAATCGCTAAGGCAACCAACTCATGGGAGGATCAGGGCATTTTTGTCCTGACTGAACAGCAGGGATTCTGTTGGAACCCTCCCTCCCGGCTCTCAGCTGGACTCTGCATCCGATATGATTTATTAGGAAAATCTGCACAGCAGCGGGGTTGTATTGGAATAGTCGTTTCTGCTGGTGCCCCCTCAAGGCAGAGATGTTTCTCGACACATTCCAAAAATTCTTAACATCGGTTGGGTGTTCTGCAAGGACACACTGAACAGAGGAGAGTGGGATAAGATGACGCTCTTTTCTTTATTTATGTTGATTTGTAGTTTAAGTTTAAGGTTTAAGGAACAGATTTTGAATCTTTTTTTCATTGCCCATCCTTCCATTTTCTTAACCATCTGTCCAGTGTTGGGCCGCAAGGGCCTGGAACCAAGCCGAGCCCTTCCTGGACAGCTTGCCAGTCTATTTGAAAGACAGACAACCACACACACTGCAGCCAATTAAGAATGAACAATTAATGTACCAATTATATGTTTGGATTGAGATTGGAAGCCACTGGCTTATGGCCATACCACTCTGAGCACGCCCAAACTTGTCTGATGTCAGAAGCTAAACAGGGTCGACCTGGTTAGTACTTTTATGCGAGGTCATCGGGGGTGCCGGATGCTGTAAGCACCTGGCTCAGGAGGTACGGGAGTCCAAAAATTCAAACGTTTTGTCAAAACAAGACACCATCTATCTACTGGACCTGGTGTGCGACCCACAGGGTAGAGATGAGAAATGATAAGAATTTAGCAAATCCGATTTCTTATTGATTCTTATTGGCTCACCACTATGTCTACGCAGCATATCAAAGACATTACATTCATGCAAATTAATTACATGTTTGTGCACATTGGAGTTGTTCCCCATCTTTGTTGTGATCAGTGTTGGGTCATTGCTCAAAACAGTAATTACTGCAAATATCACACAGAACACTCTTCTTATATGTAATGCAGTACGTTACTTAATTACACCCAGGTTAAAGACATTCATTAGACTACTTGGTACGTTACTTTCATGTTAATCTGTAAAATGTTCTGAAACATGATAAAGCGAACGTCATGGTGATTCTACTGTAGAAACATGAACAGGTAGAAACCTGCAGCCTGACTGCTCATCAGTTTGTTCCCTGCTGAAATTCAGCAGCGGCTCACTTTATCATGTTGCTGGTCTGGGGTCAGCATTTACTCAGCTTTAACAACACTCTGGGTTCTTGGCTAGCTTAGCGTTAGCATGCTATCTGTGCAGGTGCTTGCAAAGAGCTAAAGTTGTGTTAGCAGTATAATGCTGCTGTTTCTGTCCTGCAGCAGGCTCCACTTTACCATCGTGCTCTCATCCTTTTGCGTAATAAAAATAAAGGTAATGTCCACACTGGAGACTGCGCCACTATTTCTCTCCTCTGAAAAACGAACTGAAACCAGCTGAATGTAGCGAGAGTTCAAGAAGAGGGATCGATAAACAGGCAGACTTACGATCTGGGAACCGGTTCTCTAAAGAACCATCCCTAACACAGGGTATACTGTGCTGGTCATATTATGTACTTGTTATTATGTACGTATTATGTGCTCTTCTGTTATAGCATGCTCTTTTGAACTGCATGGGACTTAGTAAGTTTTTACTGGGCACAGAAGTAGCTTTTCAAACTAAAGCCATCACTTCCACCATCTATTTGTTACTGCAGTCACATGTGAAGATTATATAAATTTAATTGAAGTGTAACAATAGTGTAAAATTAATTCTTCACAAATAGAAAAGTATTTATATTCAAATAAGTATAAAATTACGCATAGGCAGGGTTCACAGATTTTTAAATTCTGTTAACAATTTTCAGTTGCACAAATCACAAATATAACGAAACATTTAGAAAATAATTTCTCATCTTCAGTATAAATGCATCTCAAGCAGCATTTTTTTTATGTTTGTTGCATTGTTAATAGCCACCATTCGGCTCTCTAAAAGGAATCTGAAACCTGAAACTTCATTTAACTTCTCTAATTGAGTCAGATGGATTTATAGAAGTCTTACTTTTGTTGCTGTACCCCTGCCTTAGCTCAACAGCAACAATACTCCAAACAAAAAAATTCTGTTATAAAAACACTGCAAATGCAGACATGTAGTTGAATTAGACAGAGACAGACACTATCTCTACTGTTAAGATTAGGCTTAAAACTTTCCTTTTTGATAAAGCATATAGTTAGGGCTGAATCAGGTGACCCTGAATCCTCTGTTATGCTGCAATAGGTGTAAACTGCTGAGGGATTCCCATGATGCATTGAGTATTTCCTTTTCAGTCACCCTTCTCACTGAACATGTGTTAATAGGCCTCTCTGCTGAATCACACTTCTTTATAATCTCTGGCTCTCGTGCACAGCATGTCTTTTATCCTGTCTTCCTTCTCTCACCCCAACCAGTCGCAGCAGATGGCCCCGCCCCTCCCTGAGCCTGTTTCTGCCGGAGGTTTCTTCACACAATCACAACAGTTGCCAGCCAAACACAACGTAGCCTCAATAATTACAACAACCCTGCTAACCTAATACCTTCAACAAGAGCTTCAGAAGTCCCAGTGCTCTTTGCTTGTGCATATTCTCTAAGATTAGTTATTGCAGCTTGTCTACCTGCAATAACTTGCCTGAATCTCGTTCTCGCAGTGTCCTGCAAGGAAATAAAACAATGCTGCAGGTTTACATTTTTGCATTACTAGGTGAAGATTTTTTTTCTTTCTTTAATAAAACATGCAAGTGTAAAAAAGTCACAAAGCACATGTTTTTAACCCTTTTTAACCATGGGTTTTTTCTTCCTTCTTTTATCCTTTTAGCCGGCTTTTTAACGATCCTAGAGAATGTGAAACCTTTGGGTTCGGCATGGCTTCTGAGAATGAGAATTTTACCGTTTCATCTCTCTGCGTCGTCTTTGTGTTTGAGAAATCCAAATAGTTTTGGACCCAGTGTTAGGATGCCTGGGTCGTTGACCCAGGGTTTTTGAGTTTACGATATTATTTATACTGTCTAGTTTTTGGTTTCTTTGAGTTCTATCTTATGGCTTAGGTCTCTGTCTTCTTTAGTTGCTCTGTCTCCCCTATCACCTGCATCCCCTTGTCTAGTTCGCGTTTATGTGTATCTTTAGTTCCTATTTCTCAGTGTTTGTGTCTGCCCTGTTCCCACGTCTCTGTTCCCTTTGTTATAGTGCCTGCCCGTGAGTCTGTGTTATGTTTCCTGTTTTACTTTGAAAGTCCATGTCTGATGTTAATGTGTCTGGTTTTGCTTCCCCCTTGTCTCGTTAGGCCTGATTTGCCCCAGCTGTGTTTCCCTCCTGTTACCCATTCCCTGATTGCTCCCTCTGTGTATTTAAGCCCTGTGTTTCTTGGTGTCTGTGTCGCGATCTACCGTTTTCCTAGCTGTGTGTTCTGTCATTTCTCCTGGTTAAGTTTGTTTTGAGTTTTTTAGTTTTGTTATATTTTGAGTATTAAATTAAAGCCTTTTTTGAGTTCACGTCTGTCTCCGGAGTCTGCACCTTGGGTCCTATTCCTGCCTGCACACAGCCTCACCTAACACCAGGGGGAACTTGAAATGGAAATTCTCAGTTTACGTGATTTAAATAGAAAACAGTTAGCTAATAATTAGCAGTAATTGTCATTAATTGCTTCATTAATTGGTGCCAGATTGGTTCCACTGGTATTGGCAGTGCTATAATACATGAATTCCAGGTCTTGTTAAAAGCAGTAATAGCAAACACTGAAAATAAAGCTCTCTGTGTGTCCAACTCTGCACCTCTTCAACTCAGCGCCTCTCTCTCTCCCTCCCACTCTCCCTGCCTCTCTCGTCCATGTTCACTTAGCCTCCCATGTAACTGACAGGCTGCAGTCATGGAGGTGAACAGCACGGCAGCCATTTTAATACCATCAACTCCCACTTTCTGCCAATTAGAGCTGCTGGCAGCGTCTGATGATGGAGCTATTAAAAGAGACGTTTGAGGTCTATCTGACAGATGGATTCATGCCTCCTCCGGCTTAATAAATCCCGCCCACTGCTCCACCCACAGCTGACACTCCTCACCTCCACATATAGCAATGAGCCACTGAAACTCAGCAGGAGAAAGAACACCTGAATACTGTGAATGCTATAAACTGCCTGCTGCATATGCAGGTGTTAATGTGCCACACAGACAAGGATAATAAACAGAAACAAAGCAATTTATTGAGCACAGTGAAAATTTAAGAGTCAGATGTGAGATGACGAAGTGGGAGAAGGAAGGATATCTGGTGTGAGGAATTAGGAGGCTGGCAAGGGTGAACGGTGTGTCCTTGTTTTTACAAATGACACATTCGTACACACGGTGACAGAGTCACAGCTGGTTTAAACCCACTAACCGTGTGATTAAAGACCAACCACAGAAGAAACAAAGCTGGTGATGAAGAGCTAAAGGAGAGGTGATTTGCTGGAGGAGGGGTTAAGAATAGGTCACAGAGGAGGTAGCATGAAGGAGTTGGTGATAAAGATGATGGCGGTGGAGAACGTGACAGGAGTGAGATAAAGCTGTTGGGAAGAGTGTGACATATGAGGTAAGAGCTGGGTGATTTCTGTCAGATTTCATCAGACTGAATTAAAAACCATTTTATAGACAACAAAAAGACTCGATATCCAGAAACAAAGACTTTCTATGCTGGATCTTCTGCTGCCTTTAAAGCTGCTTTTTCCTCTGCAGGAACTTAATGAACCATAAGAGCTTTCTTTGGAGGAAAGTGGTTGGTTCTGCTTGCTTTTCCACAGTTTTTAACAAGCTGAGAATGACTTGATTTGTGAACTGTGCCCTACTGTGATTTTAATTTTTTTTTAATGCTTACAAAGTCCTGGTTTATGTATTGTGGTCACTCTCCCACATGTATAAATATGAAACGTTCCCTGTTAACGGGATCCAGTCCATCCATCAAAATCTGTTGCGTGTGTGCATAACAACAAGTCCTGCTGGTAAACGTCCCATTTCCCAGCAGCCCATTGCCAGTGGCCGACTGCATCACACCGCCCAGACTACAGGAGCTAACAGAGCAGCTTTTGTGTGGCACAATGTGCCGCTTTGCTTCTTTACTGTCGGCCAGCACCTTTTTTTTTTATTTTATAAAGTTTCTTTTTATAACCCAAAGTGAAATGTCCATAATGTCCTGGTAAACTGATGTCATTACAAAACTTTGGCTATTCTTGGATGTTTACCAGACCGTTGCACTATGTTGTTGCAGTTGACATATAATACATTTTTCTGAAAAATTCTATATAACGTCTCTTTTGGACCACACAGGTTCACTTCACTGAGAGTAGAAGGAGCTTTATGCTGCCCTCTGAAAGGAATATACGTATTAAAACAAAAAAATTTGGAAGTTGACTGATGGAAACTGAGAGTCTTGTGGTAAAATGGTGAAGAATATTTGTGTGGAAATCTTCTAAACTTGTCTCAGAGTGTGACATGAATAAGAACAAAGTGTTATTCATGTCTCATAAACATAAAGTGTGAAAACCTAAATGAGATGATTTGGGTTTATCTGATTCGTGTTAGGTTTAAGTTAGCAATCATCATCAGCGTAGGATTATGATATAGTACTGTATATACTTTTATGAAGTTAGAAGGCAGTGGTACTGTCAGCAAGAACAGCAACATATGTAAGGAAAACCCAGTCACATTAAAAGTTTCAGCATGCAGATGGATAAACATAATTAGTTATTCATGCGAAACTATGACAGATTTTAGGTTTAAAGTATGTTCAGGTGACTGACAGCTCACCATTCACTGTATGGATTCCCCTGCAATAACCTCCACCCATCTGGTTCTCCATGCAGCACAAAACAAACAGACATTTCTGCAAATAGCATCTGACCCACCTACACCAGCAGGTGTAGTTTGTATATCAGCACCAGATGGCTGAAATCAACTATTTTTGACTCATCCTCTCGAGCTGCAGCTTGTCAGGTGACAGTGGATCCTTGCAGACAGATCTTTGCACAAACTGTTCACCCCACACTAGTACCGTCTCTGCTAAGAATGCAGGCAAAAATATAATTGTGTTTAAAATGAACTGCCGTGCATATAGAAAAGTATATAATACAGCCTTAAGCATTACCATTGATTGTGTTTAATCTGCTTTAATCTGCAATTGTTCTAAATGTACTTTTCCTGCACTACTAATGTACTACTAAAAGTACTTTTTAAATTCACTGGGTCTGTAAAATAAGATCTCTCTTGAATGGGCTCAGTAAATGTACTAAAACCTGTCTACTTTTGTTTGATTTTAATATTTTGTAATCAAAGTCCTGTTACAAGAAAGCAGAACAGGTAAGCTTGATTCTCCACAATGTTTGAAAGGGTGCACAAAATCTCACCTGTTGTTTTTCAAAAACACTGTCCAGGTGACACATTGTTGGAAGAATGTTTATTTATGGTTATTTTCAGATAAATCAGTTGAGTTTACATGGATGTGCAACGTGTGATCCTGTTTAATAAACCTTATTAATAAAGAAGTAAATGTAAGCACAGGCTTAATTGTATGTAAAGTTAACCTCTCCAAAAAACAAACACATTTTGGGTCACGACCTCTGTCTTCTAAATACATTGAAAGTTGGATGCATCAAAGTTAACATCTGGGAAGAAGTTTCTATACACATCCATGAATCACCTCTGTGGACCATGAAGCTCAGCACTGAATGTTTTGGACATGTGGTTGAGACCAAAATGTTTGTCAGGTGAAAAACTGATTTTCAACACCTCCCTGCTCTAAGTTCCACCATTAGATTATCCTCTTGGACAAATAAAATGACCAAAAATGACCTCTTCTTCAGTCACTCTTCTCACTCACTATGTGTTAATAGACCTCTCTGCATTGAATCACGCTTGTTATTAATCTCTGTCTCTCTTCCACAGCATGTCTTTTATCCTGTCTTCCTTCTCTCACCCCAACCGGCTGCAGCAGATGGCCCCGCCCCTCCCTGACCCTGGTTCTGCCAAAGGTTTCTTCCCGTTAAAAGGGAGTTTTTCCTTCCAACTGTCACCAAAGTGCTTGCTCATAGGGGATCATATGATTGTTGGGTTTTCTCTGTATGTATTATTGCAGAGGCTACCTTACAATATAAAGCACCTTGAGGCAATTATTGTTGTGATTTGGCGCTGTATAAGTGAAACTGAATTGAATTGAAATCAAATGAGGAAATTTTTAGTATGATGATGATTAAACTCATAGTTCATCCATAAGTGGGGTGGGGGGTGTTTTTGAGCCTATCTAAGCACCAAAGTGCTGTCCTACTCAGAGTTCAGCAACCTAGCAAATAATGATTTAGCTTCTGGTGACACTGGACTTGGTTATTTGACTTTTAGGTTGACCTGCAATATAACACTTGCTAAGTTTTTATAAGACGGAAAAATTGAGAGTCATCCTTGTCATTTTTACACTCAAAGACAAGAAATATTTCTTATATCTAAACACCACATACAGGTTCATCCTTTGAGGATAAAGATTAGCTTGCATTTCTGGGCTTTCTACCTGATTTTCTAAGACACAGATTTTATTTACAGTAAAATTTCATGGAGATCGTTACTTACTGGACCCGAAGTGCTGGAGATTAATCAGACATTCTCACATTTGCTGCTGAGCCTGAAAATGACCTCCCGCAGTGATGTTGTTGTCTCTGCGTTCCAAGAAGCAGCTCTCTTTACATTTGTTGATGCACTAACTGGAGCTCACCATGTTGTTACCAAGGTGCCCGTTAGATATTTGTTTTCAATCACATCACTTTCATCCAGCCCATAGTAACCTGCAGCAGCAGACAGTTCTGCTGGGAGACAATAAGCTCTCTGTTCTTTTGATTCTTGGCTCTGTCTGTGGAGAAGAAGCCTTTAATCAGCCTGGTCCAACGGCAAGACTACACATGTCCTCCAATTTCACCACTTTTCATCTACTGCCTTTGAAATGCAGAACTTCCCTAATAGCTTTCACTTGTCACAGGATCAATACATTCCCTGTACATCCTGAGAGAATAACATGCTATTAATTTGTTTGACCGAACAGCTTGTGACAGCACTGTATCTACCTTTTAAAAGCACCGCAACGTGTCATGTATGGCTATGATGTACTGTAAGCCTAAGTGACAGTGAGTGACTGAAAGTGCTCAGAAAAAGGATGAACAGAACTTGAACTTTAAACCTTTCATCTGAGTCCTAGAAATGTCCCACTCCCTCACGTAATCCACAAGCTCAGAGCGTTAAGTGCAGTAGGATTATTAACACATTGGCGACGTTGGTAGTAGATAAAGCCTGGACCATATGGGCGTTCAGCATTGGCGCTCTGTGATGACTAAAGCTTTCTAGGGCAAAAGCTACAAGGGCGGAAATTTCGGCATATATACGAACTCGACTCATTGTTTGTGTCAAATTCTGCTCAACACTACATCAAATTGAGCATCAGGTTCCTCTTTGCTTCATTTTACTTTCTAATCTGAGAAGAAAAAAATGAATGCAGAGGAGATGGACAAGGGGGGGTACTGTTTCAGTAAAACTTTGATGATGTGTTGCGCTTACAGTTTAAAAACAATAATTGGAGTGGCTTCTTTTTCTTAATCACTTTTATCTCTTTCATTTCCCTTCTTGCCTAAAATTGTGACAATTCCATCTGTCACTAACATTTTGCCAAATTGTCTGATCCTTTCTCTTCCTCAAAAACAAACAAACATAAAAGAAGTCGAAAATTAAGCAGTAAGCAGGGATAGACTGTCCAGCTGCCGTTCGCAACGTACGTTCTGATGCATTTTATTTGTTCCTTTTCTTATTTTTTCCTTGTGAATCATTACACTCACACTTGACTGGCCCAGTATATAGAGTTTACTCTACTGTAGAGGTTCCGTTAAAGGGGAAACGGAAACAAATACACCCCTCATAGAAACATAGCAAAATGTTCAAAGTTAACAGCATGTTTGTTGGAGAACTTTCTTCAGTCACCTTTTCCAGGGACAGCAGCAGGTGGACCCCAGGAGGGTTTTAGAACTTGCAGCAACCATTCATCAACATGATCATGCAGACGGCTAGAAGCATTTATCGTTTAGAACCTGAAAGCTATTTAAAGGAATTTAAAGAATGAAGACAATCATCCATCCGTCCATCTTCTTCCACTTATCCGAGCCCAGATGTCCCTCTCCCCAGCTACCTCCTCCAGCTTGTCCGGGGGAATACCAAGGCATTGCCAGGCCAAATGAGAGATATAATCTCGTCAGCATATCCTGGGTCTGCCCCTCCCGGTGGGACATACCAGGAACACCTCACCCAGGAGGTGCCCAGGAGGCATCCTTATCAGATGCCCAATCCACCTCAACTGGCTCCTTTCGATGTGGAGGAGCAGC
>NW_024582511.1:1411838-1427192 GCF_018398535.1 Haplochromis burtoni
GGTCTTTCGGTCACTACCCAAAGCTCGCGACCACAGGTGAGGGTAGGGACAAAGATCGACAATCAGTTATTTTGTATTAAATGTTAAAACATTTGTCCATTTATTTTAGTGTTTCACACATTTTTTAAAAAAAATCTGGGAATCCAACAACTCCATAGTCGAGCCTGAATCGCTCCACCTGTTTGTAAATGACAGGAGTAAAAAGGAGTTCAGTCACACTAAAAGTTGAGCCGGAAATCTTAATTCATGAGAGAAATTTTAATCTGAAAGAATAAATCAACTTTGATTCATTGCAAGAAGGAACAAAATGAGTACTTGAAGGTATTCATCATCATGTTTTTTCACTCTTAATCTTCCTTGTTGCGGTGTTTTAAGCGAGTGGTGCAGATGACGGTTACAAACAGTATCTGCTGGAATGGGGTACTTTCCAGCCCTCGCTAACTGCTAATAGAGGCTGTGCTCACATGCATTTCATCCCCTTGAAGCCAGAAGCTGTCCTTGGTGTGGTATTTAACACACTCCAATAATAGCTTGATGTTTTAGAAGCAAGAAAATGATCTTCATGATGCTACTTTTCCAAAATTATGGAATTCTGGGCTAAGTCAGGGAAAATGTAGATGGAATTCTGTCTAAATTCTCTTTATACTTGTTTGTTAATTCATAAATTGTTGGGGTCAGTTGGCTAAGTACATGAAGCTAACTCAGCCTACCTTTTAATACAAATTCAGAACATTGAGCAGGTTTGCAGTTTAGGCCTTCATGACTTTTTTCCCATAATTTTTAAACATTACTGCCAAAAACATTTGTTTTAAACACACCAGTATTGAAGAGAGCTAACAGGCTGTGTGTTATGGAAAATATTCTAAAACACCTCTTCAGTAAAGACTCAGAGAAGAGAAACACACAGAACACGAGCTGCTTAAACCAGTGCAGAATGTGATAGAAGGTAAACTGTACTCCTAAACTGTATCCATACAGCCTAAACAAAAAAAGCAATTAGTTTTTTGTGTATATCTCTTAGAATGTGTTTTTAAAAACTTTATCAGTACCCAACATCCCACTTTGGCTCCAACTTTGGGTGACATAGGGGGTAAAATAAGGCCCAACTCTTCCTTCAAAGCTTATTTCTCTTTCTTTTGCTCTTTTCTATGTATTTCAGTCCATTGTTGCTGATATTTGGGGAAAACAATCAGAATGTTAAAAATAAATAACTACATATTCTGGTGGGATAGGGTTAGATGTTAGGATACATGATATTTGGTTAGGGGTACTGTAAATAAGCTGTCAGCGTGGCTGGGTCAGGTAATGAAGTATTTGCAGGCTGTGTGAAACACTTTATGAACAAGGCTTTTGCCTTGAATTTAATAGAGAGTAGGAGCCACTAAATGCTGAAAGAGAAGAAGGAAATTAAACAAACCAAGAAAAAAAATTGACAAAGACAGTGTTTTTAGTCCACGGTTGAAACATCAAGTTACTGTATGCTAATCTTCTGGTGTGTATATTTAAAACAGCTCCATTACTCCATGATTTTTATCACAGCTGAGCAGCTAAAACAAAAGACTGCAAATTGGGGACACATTTTTATACAATCTGCATCTAAATCCCATTTTGTTCTCCATAAATTTACACATATTATAATTTAAACTTCTTCATAAATAAGTATCACAACTCAATACAGTCACTGTTTGGCAACACTCCAAGCTATGTGTGTGTGTGTAAAACAGAAATAAAGCTTTTTTTCTGCTTAATGGTATTATTGAGTAGGAAGCTGTACATTTTGGGGGAAAATATATTTTATGAGTAAAGGAACGGCTGCTACATTTCTATGAACATTCATTGTTGCCTCTGTGAGGTCTGATCGGGTGGATTTCTGTACTATTGCATCAAAAGTTAAGGAAAATGTACAGTAAATAGGGTGCAAAGGTGCTTTGGAGGTAAGTTCCAGGTGAGCCCCCTTTATGATACAATACAGAAGGACCAGCCTAAAGAGATAGAGGTTCCTGTAACAGCTGCTAAATCTCATTATAAAAGTCATGTGAAAACCATGAAATAAATATCCTCGCATGCTGGCTCTGCAGTGCAAAGAATCAGATTCTCAGCGAGGGTTTCCATCCATCCAGGTCGAGTCTGCTGCTTATCCGATTACAAACAGGAAGTGGCCGGCTGAGTGCTCACTTCAGGACAGCGTGAAGGGAGCATCAGTCACTGGCAGCCATTAACCACAGACTTGCTTGTCAGATTTCCCCCTTTAGTGCAATTAGACACACTTTGGGTCCATGTCCATGCAGCTCTGATCTGCAGTAACAGAGGTCAGAATGATGCCTTCAGGCACTTCTGATTTCCTGCCAGTCTGAGGGCGAGACATAATCGCTAAGGCAACCAACTCATGGGAGGATCAGGGCATTTTTGTCCTGACTGAACAGCAGGGATTCTGTTGGAACCCTCCCTCCCGGCTCTCAGCTGGACTCTGCATCCGATATGATTTATTAGGAAAATCTGCACAGCAGCGGGGTTGTATTGGAATAGTCGTTTCTGCTGGTGCCCCCTCAAGGCAGAGATGTTTCTCGACACATTCCAAAAATTCTTAACATCGGTTGGGTGTTCTGCAAGGACACACTGAACAGAGGAGAGTGGGATAAGATGACGCTCTTTTCTTTATTTATGTTGATTTGTAGTTTAAGTTTAAGGTTTAAGGAACAGATTTTGAATCTTTTTTTCATTGCCCATCCTTCCATTTTCTTAACCATCTGTCCAGTGTTGGGCCGCAAGGGCCTGGAACCAAGCCGAGCCCTTCCTGGACAGCTTGCCAGTCTATTTGAAAGACAGACAACCACACACACTGCAGCCAATTAAGAATGAACAATTAATGTACCAATTATATGTTTGGATTGAGATTGGAAGCCACTGGCTTATGGCCATACCACTCTGAGCACGCCCAAACTTGTCTGATGTCAGAAGCTAAACAGGGTCGACCTGGTTAGTACTTTTATGCGAGGTCATCGGGGGTGCCGGATGCTGTAAGCACCTGGCTCAGGAGGTACGGGAGTCCAAAAATTCAAACGTTTTGTCAAAACAAGACACCATCTATCTACTGGACCTGGTGTGCGACCCACAGGGTAGAGATGAGAAATGATAAGAATTTAGCAAATCCGATTTCTTATTGATTCTTATTGGCTCACCACTATGTCTACGCAGCATATCAAAGACATTACATTCATGCAAATTAATTACATGTTTGTGCACATTGGAGTTGTTCCCCATCTTTGTTGTGATCAGTGTTGGGTCATTGCTCAAAACAGTAATTACTGCAAATATCACACAGAACACTCTTCTTATATGTAATGCAGTACGTTACTTAATTACACCCAGGTTAAAGACATTCATTAGACTACTTGGTACGTTACTTTCATGTTAATCTGTAAAATGTTCTGAAACATGATAAAGCGAACGTCATGGTGATTCTACTGTAGAAACATGAACAGGTAGAAACCTGCAGCCTGACTGCTCATCAGTTTGTTCCCTGCTGAAATTCAGCAGCGGCTCACTTTATCATGTTGCTGGTCTGGGGTCAGCATTTACTCAGCTTTAACAACACTCTGGGTTCTTGGCTAGCTTAGCGTTAGCATGCTATCTGTGCAGGTGCTTGCAAAGAGCTAAAGTTGTGTTAGCAGTATAATGCTGCTGTTTCTGTCCTGCAGCAGGCTCCACTTTACCATCGTGCTCTCATCCTTTTGCGTAATAAAAATAAAGGTAATGTCCACACTGGAGACTGCGCCACTATTTCTCTCCTCTGAAAAACGAACTGAAACCAGCTGAATGTAGCGAGAGTTCAAGAAGAGGGATCGATAAACAGGCAGACTTACGATCTGGGAACCGGTTCTCTAAAGAACCATCCCTAACACAGGGTATACTGTGCTGGTCATATTATGTACTTGTTATTATGTACGTATTATGTGCTCTTCTGTTATAGCATGCTCTTTTGAACTGCATGGGACTTAGTAAGTTTTTACTGGGCACAGAAGTAGCTTTTCAAACTAAAGCCATCACTTCCACCATCTATTTGTTACTGCAGTCACATGTGAAGATTATATAAATTTAATTGAAGTGTAACAATAGTGTAAAATTAATTCTTCACAAATAGAAAAGTATTTATATTCAAATAAGTATAAAATTACGCATAGGCAGGGTTCACAGATTTTTAAATTCTGTTAACAATTTTCAGTTGCACAAATCACAAATATAACGAAACATTTAGAAAATAATTTCTCATCTTCAGTATAAATGCATCTCAAGCAGCATTTTTTTTATGTTTGTTGCATTGTTAATAGCCACCATTCGGCTCTCTAAAAGGAATCTGAAACCTGAAACTTCATTTAACTTCTCTAATTGAGTCAGATGGATTTATAGAAGTCTTACTTTTGTTGCTGTACCCCTGCCTTAGCTCAACAGCAACAATACTCCAAACAAAAAAATTCTGTTATAAAAACACTGCAAATGCAGACATGTAGTTGAATTAGACAGAGACAGACACTATCTCTACTGTTAAGATTAGGCTTAAAACTTTCCTTTTTGATAAAGCATATAGTTAGGGCTGAATCAGGTGACCCTGAATCCTCTGTTATGCTGCAATAGGTGTAAACTGCTGAGGGATTCCCATGATGCATTGAGTATTTCCTTTTCAGTCACCTTCTCACTGAACATGTGATTAATAGGCCTCTCTGCTTGAATCACATATCTTTATTAACTCTGCTCTCGTCCACAGCATGTCTTTTATCCTGTCTTCCTTCTCTCACCCCAACCAGTCGCAGCAGATGGCCCCGCCCCTCCCTGAGCCTGTTCTGCCGGAGGTTTCTTCCACAATCACAACAGTTGCCAGCCAAACACAACGTAGCCTCAATAATTACAACAACCCTGCTAACCTAATACCTTCAACAAGAGCTTCAGAAGTCCCAGTGCTCTTTGCTTGTGCATATTCTCTAAGATTAGTTATTGCAGCTTGTCTACCTGCAATAACTTGCCTGAATCTCGTTCTCGCAGTGTCCTGCAAGGAAATAAAACAATGCTGCAGGTTTACATTTTTGCATTACTAGGTGAAGATTTTTTTTCTTTCTTTAATAAAACATGCAAGTGTAAAAAAGTCACAAAGCACATGTTTTTAACCCTTTTTAACCATGGGTTTTTTCTTCCTTCTTTTATCCTTTTAGCCGGCTTTTTAACGATCCTAGAGAATGTGAAACCTTTGGGTTCGGCATGGCTTCTGAGAATGAGAATTTTACCGTTTCATCTCTCTGCGTCGTCTTTGTGTTTGAGAAATCCAAATAGTTTTGGACCAGTGTTAGGATGCCTGGGTCGTTGACCCAGGGTTTTTGAGTTTACGATATTATTTATACTGTCTAGTTTTTGGTTTCTTTGAGTTCTATCTTATGGCTTAGGTCTCTGTCTTCTTTAGTTGCTCTGTCTCCCCTATCACCTGCATCCCCTTGTCTAGTTCGCGTTTATGTGTATCTTTAGTTCCTATTTCTCAGTGTTTGTGTCTGCCCTGTTCCCACGTCTCTGTTCCCTTTGTTATAGTGCCTGCCCGTGAGTCTGTGTTATGTTTCCTGTTTTACTTTGAAAGTCCATGTCTGATGTTAATGTGTCTGGTTTTGCTTCCCCCTTGTCTCGTTAGGCCTGATTTGCCCCAGCTGTGTTTCCCTCCTGTTACCCATTCCCTGATTGCTCCCTCTGTGTATTTAAGCCCTGTGTTTCTTGGTGTCTGTGTCGCGATCTACCGTTTTCCTAGCTGTGTGTTCTGTCATTTCTCCTGGTTAAGTTTGTTTTGAGTTTTTTAGTTTTGTTATATTTTGAGTATTAAATTAAAGCCTTTTTTGAGTTCACGTCTGTCTCCGGAGTCTGCACCTTGGGTCCTATTCCTGCCTGCACACAGCCTCACCTAACACCAGGGGGAACTTGAAATGGAAATTCTCAGTTTACGTGATTTAAATAGAAAACAGTTAGCTAATAATTAGCAGTAATTGTCATTAATTGCTTCATTAATTGGTGCCAGATTGGTTCCACTGGTATTGGCAGTGCTATAATACATGAATTCCAGGTCTTGTTAAAAGCAGTAATAGCAAACACTGAAAATAAAGCTCTCTGTGTGTCCAACTCTGCACCTCTTCAACTCAGCGCCTCTCTCTCTCCCTCCCACTCTCCCTGCCTCTCTCGTCCATGTTCACTTAGCCTCCCATGTAACTGACAGGCTGCAGTCATGGAGGTGAACAGCACGGCAGCCATTTTAATACCATCAACTCCCACTTTCTGCCAATTAGAGCTGCTGGCAGCGTCTGATGATGGAGCTATTAAAAGAGACGTTTGAGGTCTATCTGACAGATGGATTCATGCCTCCTCCGGCTTAATAAATCCCGCCCACTGCTCCACCCACAGCTGACACTCCTCACCTCCACATATAGCAATGAGCCACTGAAACTCAGCAGGAGAAAGAACACCTGAATACTGTGAATGCTATAAACTGCCTGCTGCATATGCAGGTGTTAATGTGCCACACAGACAAGGATAATAAACAGAAACAAAGCAATTTATTGAGCACAGTGAAAATTTAAGAGTCAGATGTGAGATGACGAAGTGGGAGAAGGAAGGATATCTGGTGTGAGGAATTAGGAGGCTGGCAAGGGTGAACGGTGTGTCCTTGTTTTTACAAATGACACATTCGTACACACGGTGACAGAGTCACAGCTGGTTTAAACCCACTAACCGTGTGATTAAAGACCAACCACAGAAGAAACAAAGCTGGTGATGAAGAGCTAAAGGAGAGGTGATTTGCTGGAGGAGGGGTTAAGAATAGGTCACAGAGGAGGTAGCATGAAGGAGTTGGTGATAAAGATGATGGCGGTGGAGAACGTGACAGGAGTGAGATAAAGCTGTTGGGAAGAGTGTGACATATGAGGTAAGAGCTGGGTGATTTCTGTCAGATTTCATCAGACTGAATTAAAAACCATTTTATAGACAACAAAAAGACTCGATATCCAGAAACAAAGACTTTCTATGCTGGATCTTCTGCTGCCTTTAAAGCTGCTTTTTCCTCTGCAGGAACTTAATGAACCATAAGAGCTTTCTTTGGAGGAAAGTGGTTGGTTCTGCTTGCTTTTCCACAGTTTTTAACAAGCTGAGAATGACTTGATTTGTGAACTGTGCCCTACTGTGATTTTAATTTTTTTTTAATGCTTACAAAGTCCTGGTTTATGTATTGTGGTCACTCTCCCACATGTATAAATATGAAACGTTCCCTGTTAACGGGATCCAGTCCATCCATCAAAATCTGTTGCGTGTGTGCATAACAACAAGTCCTGCTGGTAAACGTCCCATTTCCCAGCAGCCCATTGCCAGTGGCCGACTGCATCACACCGCCCAGACTACAGGAGCTAACAGAGCAGCTTTTGTGTGGCACAATGTGCCGCTTTGCTTCTTTACTGTCGGCCAGCACCTTTTTTTTTTATTTTATAAAGTTTCTTTTTATAACCCAAAGTGAAATGTCCATAATGTCCTGGTAAACTGATGTCATTACAAAACTTTGGCTATTCTTGGATGTTTACCAGACCGTTGCACTATGTTGTTGCAGTTGACATATAATACATTTTTCTGAAAAATTCTATATAACGTCTCTTTTGGACCACACAGGTTCACTTCACTGAGAGTAGAAGGAGCTTTATGCTGCCCTCTGAAAGGAATATACGTATTAAAACAAAAAAATTTGGAAGTTGACTGATGGAAACTGAGAGTCTTGTGGTAAAATGGTGAAGAATATTTGTGTGGAAATCTTCTAAACTTGTCTCAGAGTGTGACATGAATAAGAACAAAGTGTTATTCATGTCTCATAAACATAAAGTGTGAAAACCTAAATGAGATGATTTGGGTTTATCTGATTCGTGTTAGGTTTAAGTTAGCAATCATCATCAGCGTAGGATTATGATATAGTACTGTATATACTTTTATGAAGTTAGAAGGCAGTGGTACTGTCAGCAAGAACAGCAACATATGTAAGGAAAACCCAGTCACATTAAAAGTTTCAGCATGCAGATGGATAAACATAATTAGTTATTCATGCGAAACTATGACAGATTTTAGGTTTAAAGTATGTTCAGGTGACTGACAGCTCACCATTCACTGTATGGATTCCCCTGCAATAACCTCCACCCATCTGGTTCTCCATGCAGCACAAAACAAACAGACATTTCTGCAAATAGCATCTGACCCACCTACACCAGCAGGTGTAGTTTGTATATCAGCACCAGATGGCTGAAATCAACTATTTTTGACTCATCCTCTCGAGCTGCAGCTTGTCAGGTGACAGTGGATCCTTGCAGACAGATCTTTGCACAAACTGTTCACCCCACACTAGTACCGTCTCTGCTAAGAATGCAGGCAAAAATATAATTGTGTTTAAAATGAACTGCCGTGCATATAGAAAAGTATATAATACAGCCTTAAGCATTACCATTGATTGTGTTTAATCTGCTTTAATCTGCAATTGTTCTAAATGTACTTTTCCTGCACTACTAATGTACTACTAAAAGTACTTTTTAAATTCACTGGGTCTGTAAAATAAGATCTCTCTTGAATGGGCTCAGTAAATGTACTAAAACCTGTCTACTTTTGTTTGATTTTAATATTTTGTAATCAAAGTCCTGTTACAAGAAAGCAGAACAGGTAAGCTTGATTCTCCACAATGTTTGAAAGGGTGCACAAAATCTCACCTGTTGTTTTTCAAAAACACTGTCCAGGTGACACATTGTTGGAAGAATGTTTATTTATGGTTATTTTCAGATAAATCAGTTGAGTTTACATGGATGTGCAACGTGTGATCCTGTTTAATAAACCTTATTAATAAAGAAGTAAATGTAAGCACAGGCTTAATTGTATGTAAAGTTAACCTCTCCAAAAAACAAACACATTTTGGGTCACGACCTCTGTCTTCTAAATACATTGAAAGTTGGATGCATCAAAGTTAACATCTGGGAAGAAGTTTCTATACACATCCATGAATCACCTCTGTGGACCATGAAGCTCAGCACTGAATGTTTTGGACATGTGGTTGAGACCAAAATGTTTGTCAGGTGAAAAACTGATTTTCAACACCTCCCTGCTCTAAGTTCCACCATTAGATTATCCTCTTGGACAAATAAAATGACCAAAAATGACCTCTTCTTCAGTCACTTTCTCACTCACTATGTTTAACTAGACCTCTCTGCATTGAATCAATCTGTTATTAACTCTGTCTCTCTTCCACAGCATGTCTTTATCCTGTCTTCCTTCTCTCACCCCAACCGGCGCAGCAGATGGCCCCGCCCCTCCCTGAGCCTGGTTCTGCCGGAGGTTTCTTCCTGTTAAAAGGGAGTTTTTCCTTCCCACTGTCGCCAAAGTGCTTGCTCATAGGGGGTCATATGATTGTTGGGTTTTCTCTGTATGTATTATTGCAGAGGCTACCTTACAATATAAAGCACCTTGAGGCAATTATTGTTGTGATTTGGCGCTGTATAAGTGAAACTGAATTGAATTGAAATCAAATGAGGAAATTTTTAGTATGATGATGATTAAACTCATAGTTCATCCATAAGTGGGGTGGGGGGTGTTTTTGAGCCTATCTAAGCACCAAAGTGCTGTCCTACTCAGAGTTCAGCAACCTAGCAAATAATGATTTAGCTTCTGGTGACACTGGACTTGGTTATTTGACTTTTAGGTTGACCTGCAATATAACACTTGCTAAGTTTTTATAAGACGGAAAAATTGAGAGTCATCCTTGTCATTTTTACACTCAAAGACAAGAAATATTTCTTATATCTAAACACCACATACAGGTTCATCCTTTGAGGATAAAGATTAGCTTGCATTTCTGGGCTTTCTACCTGATTTTCTAAGACACAGATTTTATTTACAGTAAAATTTCATGGAGATCGTTACTTACTGGACCCGAAGTGCTGGAGATTAATCAGACATTCTCACATTTGCTGCTGAGCCTGAAAATGACCTCCCGCAGTGATGTTGTTGTCTCTGCGTTCCAAGAAGCAGCTCTCTTTACATTTGTTGATGCACTAACTGGAGCTCACCATGTTGTTACCAAGGTGCCCGTTAGATATTTGTTTTCAATCACATCACTTTCATCCAGCCCATAGTAACCTGCAGCAGCAGACAGTTCTGCTGGGAGACAATAAGCTCTCTGTTCTTTTGATTCTTGGCTCTGTCTGTGGAGAAGAAGCCTTTAATCAGCCTGGTCCAACGGCAAGACTACACATGTCCTCCAATTTCACCACTTTTCATCTACTGCCTTTGAAATGCAGAACTTCCCTAATAGCTTTCACTTGTCACAGGATCAATACATTCCCTGTACATCCTGAGAGAATAACATGCTATTAATTTGTTTGACCGAACAGCTTGTGACAGCACTGTATCTACCTTTTAAAAGCACCGCAACGTGTCATGTATGGCTATGATGTACTGTAAGCCTAAGTGACAGTGAGTGACTGAAAGTGCTCAGAAAAAGGATGAACAGAACTTGAACTTTAAACCTTTCATCTGAGTCCTAGAAATGTCCCACTCCCTCACGTAATCCACAAGCTCAGAGCGTTAAGTGCAGTAGGATTATTAACACATTGGCGACGTTGGTAGTAGATAAAGCCTGGACCATATGGGCGTTCAGCATTGGCGCTCTGTGATGACTAAAGCTTTCTAGGGCAAAAGCTACAAGGGCGGAAATTTCGGCATATATACGAACTCGACTCATTGTTTGTGTCAAATTCTGCTCAACACTACATCAAATTGAGCATCAGGTTCCTCTTTGCTTCATTTTACTTTCTAATCTGAGAAGAAAAAAATGAATGCAGAGGAGATGGACAAGGGGGGGTACTGTTTCAGTAAAACTTTGATGATGTGTTGCGCTTACAGTTTAAAAACAATAATTGGAGTGGCTTCTTTTTCTTAATCACTTTTATCTCTTTCATTTCCCTTCTTGCCTAAAATTGTGACAATTCCATCTGTCACTAACATTTTGCCAAATTGTCTGATCCTTTCTCTTCCTCAAAAACAAACAAACATAAAAGAAGTCGAAAATTAAGCAGTAAGCAGGGATAGACTGTCCAGCTGCCGTTCGCAACGTACGTTCTGATGCATTTTATTTGTTCCTTTTCTTATTTTTTCCTTGTGAATCATTACACTCACACTTGACTGGCCCAGTATATAGAGTTTACTCTACTGTAGAGGTTCCGTTAAAGGGGAAACGGAAACAAATACACCCCTCATAGAAACATAGCAAAATGTTCAAAGTTAACAGCATGTTTGTTGGAGAACTTTCTTCAGTCACCTTTTCCAGGGACAGCAGCAGGTGGACCCCAGGAGGGTTTTAGAACTTGCAGCAACCATTCATCAACATGATCATGCAGACAGCTAGAAGCATTTATCGTTTAGAACCTGAAAGCTATTTAAAGGAATTTAAAGAATGAAGACAATCATCCATCCGTCCATCTTCTTCCACTTATCCGAGCCCAGATGTCCCTCTCCCCAGCTACCTCCTCCAGCTTGTCCGGGGGAATACCAAGGCATTGCCAGGCCAAATGAGAGATATAATCTCGTCAGCATGTCCTGGGTCTGCCCTCCCGGTGGGACATACCTAGGAACACCTCACCCAGGAGGTGCCCAGGAGGCATCCTTGTCAGATGCCCAATCCACCTCAGACTGGCTCCTTTCGATGTGGAGGAGCAGCGCTCTACCTGAGCCCCTCCCGAGATGGCTGAACTTCTCACCCTATCTCGTAAGGGAGAGGCCAGCCACCCTTTGGAGGAAGCCCATTCCTGCCGCTTGTATCTGATAGGTTTGTAGCTTGAATCTATCCGCTGGAACGTTGAAGACAATATAATTACACTGCAAAGCAAGACACAAGTAGGCAAGCTTCTTCATGTTTCTCGTGCACGGGAGAGAACCGGACAGGCACCGTTCCTTCGCTTGACCCCAGTTGCTCTCGTCCGTTCTCCCGTACCACTGTTCTTTTATTGAGGTTACATGAATATGCATAAGTTCATTAACATATGACGTCTACATACACACAAAGAGTACCTTGCCTGTGTGTGTGTGTGTGTGTGTGTGTGTGTGTGTGTGTGTGTGTGTGTGTGTGTGTGTGATGTGTGTGTGTGTGTGTGTGTGTGTGTGTGTGTGTGTGTGTGGTTGTTGTGGACTGCTGATCAAAGGGTCAAACATCCTTGGTCAGGAAGAGGGTAGCCTCCCCCTCACCCTAGATGGTTCATCCTAGATAACACGGTGAGGAAGTCCTGCAGTTCATCTAAACAAAGAGCACTTAGACTAGAACAGACGCAACTACGTTAATCCTACCATAAAACAATAAGACACGGTATGACCTCTCATGCTCCCAAAGTGCTGTCTAATACACACAAAGTTTGCAGACTATCAAGGATCAAAACCTCTACCAATCTACAACTAATTACAAAACTCTAAGCATATATAAGTAAATATTTCTAAGCATAAATGACAATCAACAATACAATCTAACAGTAATATTCTAATGCAGTCATTCTCTACACCAAAGCTCGCGACCACAGGTGAGGGTAGGGACAAAGATCGACAATCAGTTATTTTGTATTAAATGTTAAAACATTTGTCCATTTATTTTAGTGTTTCACACATTTTTTAAAAAAAATCTGGGAATCCAACAACTCCATAGTCGAGCCTGAATCGCTCCACCTGTTTGTAAATGACAGGAGTAAAAAGGAGTTCAGTCACACTAAAAGTTGAGCCGGAAATCTTAATTCATGAGAGAAATTTTAATCTGAAAGAATAAATCAACTTTGATTCATTGCAAGAAGGAACAAAATGAGTACTTGAAGGTATTCATCATCATGTTTTTTCACTCTTAATCTTCCTTGTTGCGGTGTTTTAAGCGAGTGGTGCAGATGACGGTTACAAACAGTATCTGCTGGAATGGGGTACTTTCCAGCCCTCGCTAACTGCTAATAGAGGCTGTGCTCACATGCATTTCATCCCCTTGAAGCCAGAAGCTGTCCTTGGTGTGGTATTTAACACACTCCAATAATAGCTTGATGTTTAAAAGAAATGATTGATCATCCATTATGTTTAAAGCAAGAAAATGATCTTCATGATGCTACTTTTCCAAAATTATGGAATTCTGGGCTAAGTCAGGGAAAATGTAGATGGAATTCTGTCTAAATTCTCTTTATACTTGTTTGTTAATTCATAAATTGTTGGGGTCAGTTGGCTAAGTACATGAAGCTAACTCAGCCTACCTTTTAATACAAATTCAGAACATTGAGCAGGTTTGCAGTTTAGGCCTTCATGACTTTTTTCCCATAATTTTTAAACATTACTGCCAAAAACATTTGTTTTAAACACACCAGTATTGAAGAGAGCTAACAGGCTGTGTGTTATGGAAAATATTCTAAAACACCTCTTCAGTAAAGACTCAGAGAAGAGAAACACACAGAGTTCTTGCTAGCAAGGGCAGTCTCAGAGACTCGCACTAAGAAACTGCCCCAATCTTTATTTATACTTCAGTAGGTGTGTGTGTGTGTGTGTGTGTGTGTGTGTGTGTGTGTGTGTGTGTGTGTGTGTGTGTGTTTATGTGTGTCGTTGTGTGTGTGGTGTGTGTACATCAGCTGGTCAGAGAGCAAAGGTAGCTCCCCCACCCTAGATAACATGGTGAGGAAGTCCAGCAGTTCATCTATATGTAAAGAAGCACTTAAACTAAAACAGACATAGCTACGTTAATCCTGCCGTAAAACAATAAAACAAGGTATAAGGTCTCGTGCTCCCAGGACGTGGGGGTGCATCCTAGTGTGGAATACACACCAAGCCTTTGCAGCCTGTTAAAGATCACACACAATTGATTATATGCTCTAATGTATACATGGTTGAATATTTCCTAATACAAATAACTACATGCAGTATTCTACCATATACAAACTTATATCACTAAAAGATTATACTGACTACTAAATACAATTTTCTATTGAACATTCCCTCCTGTTGTCAGTAAAACTTACAAGTGAGATACCAGTTTGTAACATCTTGTTGTACATTTTCTGTCACATCGTCATTAATCACACAAAGTCTTCATGTTCCAACAGGTCGGGGTCATTATCATCATCATCACTTGTCATGGCTATTTATGCAGCAACAGTAGAAAATATTATGCGGTTAATCATGAGTTTTAGACATGGCAATATACACGTTACAAAGACACAAAATAAAAGTAAAAATATCCCAACTCCGATGAGTAGTCTTTTTAGCACCTGTAACCAGGAGCCAGTGTAAAGCCAAGAAAACCAGTCACTTGTATCACTTACATAGTCCTGATTTTTGGGCCTGCTGGATCTGTCTCAAAGCACTCAGGGCGTCAGTCACGTTTAATGAGTGTACATCGTCCAGTATGTAAGTGCAGCATGTGGTATTAAAAAGGACGCAAAGTCCCCTTTCTCTGCTAATATCATGTCCAGAGCTACTTGATGTTGCATCGCTGTAATCCGTAATGCACCAATTTCCTGGTTCTGCTGTTCGTTGATCTTACATGAAGCGTTCAGGAAAAGTCCAAACCAGTAATCCAAAGTTTCAATTCTCAGCATGTTCTTCTGTCACCAGCACGTGAGCCTCAGCAAAGAAAACAAAAATGGAAGTAGTTCAGCAGCGTATTGTGCTGTAAAATCAACTTACTTCCAGACACATACACACACATAGACATTTGCGAGCTAATTTGTCACGAGATAATTTCGGCTACCTCTAAAACTGGTCAAAACACGGTTCCTTTTGGCGAACTTAAACCTAATTTTTTTATCACTTTTCTTTAAACTTTTGCGGCCGTCTTTATATACCAAATAGTGTTTCTCACCCCTGACGTCTCACTGGTGATTCAGATCATTGGACTGAATCCCACCGCCGTGGACCAGATTATAACACCGGCCCAGACCCGAATTTAACGTCCTGGGGCTCTCTCCTCATCCAAGAGGGCTGTGCACAGGCTTCGGTGCTGGCTCCCCACGGTGTCAGGAATCAGTGCTGGATCTTGGAACAGAGTCACAGATAACAATTCTGATATTTTCTGCTCCGGCTACGAAGGACCAAATCAATGTTAGGGAAAATATTCTAAAACACTTCTTCAGTAAAGACTCAGAGAAGAGAAACACACAGAACTTCTTGCTAGCAAGGGCAGTCTCAGAGACTCGCACTAAGAAACTGCCCCAATCTTTATTTATACTTCAGTAGGTGTGTGTGTGTGTGTGTGTGTGTGTGTGTGTGTGCTAGTGTGTGTGTGTGTTGTGTGTGTGTGTGTGTGTGTCCTGC
>NW_024582511.1:1427217-1442541 GCF_018398535.1 Haplochromis burtoni
TGATCAAAGGGTCATGAGAGCACAAAAGGTACATCCTTGGTCAGGAAAGGGGGTAGTCTCCCCCACCCTAGATAACATGGTGAGGAAGTCCAGCAGTTCATCTATATGTAAAGAAGCACTTAAACTAAAACAGACATAGCTACGTTAATCCTGCCGTAAAACAATAAAACAAGGTATAAGGTCTCGTGCTCCCAGGACGTGGGGGTGCATCCTAGCGTGGAATACACACCAAGCCTTTGCAGCCTGTTAAAGATCACACACAATTGATTATATGCCTCTAAGTATACATGGTTGAATATTTCCTAATACAAATAACTACATGCAGTATTCTACCATATACAAACTTATATCACTAAAAGACTATACTGACTACTAAATACAATTTTCTATTAACACTGTGTAATGCTTTAACATATCACACTCTTATTGGACTGAGATCTGAAGACATCACAAGGAAAGCACAATTAACGGGAGTGGGTGCTGTAAATTGAAACCATTTAAATACTTAAATAAAAAGTGTAACACAAACCGAATACATCCCCTTCCTTTTTATTGATTGGTGGCTAAAGTCTAGCTAGCTCCACAAATGGAAGCCACACCATCTGCATCAGCTGCCCACAGAGATGTAAGGATACGGCAGCAGCCAGTCTCTTTGATGTGTCCTATTAGCCTGGTTTATACCGCAGTGTGTTAAAAATACACACAAGGGCTGTTTGCTAGTAGTGTACAAAAAACAACACATGCTTCAAACCTTTTCCACCTCTGCATCACCATTCACAGGTCACAGAAACATTTGTATCTTTATAGCTGATCTTTGGCTCATCTTGTACTTCAAACAGAAATGTGTGCATACATTAGACCGGAACTATTTGCAGGTAAAGGCAGCGTTACTGTAAGTGCAGTCTCTCCAGCTTTCTACGTCCTGCTTTAAACTGTTTGGTTGGCTCACCCCATTGACTCACTGTTCCTCACCTTATCCCCTCTCATTAAAGTTAGGAATATTTTCACATTAGTCGTGGGTGGCTGATAAAGTTGCATTGTTTAATGAGAAGTTTTTGTGAGCAGCGTCAGGTTGGTTTGTTTACCAGATCTCAGCTTGTGGGAGGCTGGCATCTGTTTCTCTGTGACTGGAAAGCTCTGAGTGTCAGCTTGTTAACAACATCAACAATGAGTTGATACAGTTTAATACAGTTAGAGATAAAAGAGGGAAAAATTAAATGTGTCATAAAAATATAACAAAGCAGAATTATAGGACTACATGAGAAAAAAAGTTGAAAAGAGTTTGAAGCCAAAAATAGTGCAAATAGAAGGAGTTGTGCAGGGTAGTGGGTGTTTTTCTCTAAACAGTTTATGCAGCTTAACAGTTATTCCTGACACTGAATAACTGGCCAGGGCCCAACAGCTTTCAGATCAGGTGTAACAAAAAAAGTATATATTGACTCATTTCTGCACACTATACTGTATCTGTGTGTGCACACAGGAATTGTTTTCACCAGCATTTTAAAAATGTGTATAGAGGCCTGGTTCTGCTTCTTTTTAAAAAAAAAATCTAAAATACTGTGGAACTCAACGAGGCCCATTTCCACTCTCACAGTGAGCTCCCAACGGATGCAGAAGTTTGTATTTGAGGCTCATGCAAGCATCACCACTCATTAGAAGTTTCAGTGAATCTTCCTACGCCATCTTGGTTGGTGTTTACACACTACTGTCAGTTGATGGTGTTACGGTGTGTGATGTCAGAGACTCCCTGTTGCCACGGACTCTGTGAGCAGCAGCTGTACTTATACTTGTACAGCTGCTGTTATTGTGTATATATATATATTTATTTATATTTCTTCATACATTCTTATATAGTTCTATACTGTGTATTGTGTATTTTGTTGTACAGTTATTTTATTTTCAACTTTAATTTATATATTTTATCTTATTCTTTCCTAGTTAAATTTACCCTTCATTCTAATTTGTGTTGTACAGTTATTTCATTTTTAACCTTAATTTTTTTTTATATTTTATTCCTCCCTAGTTAAATTTACCCTTTTTAATTTTTCATATTTATTTCCTATCTTATTCATAGCCTTTTCCTTTTTTTTTCTTTAGGTCACGAGCAGTTGTCTAAGCATTTCACTGCATATCGTACTGTGTATGACTGTGTACGTGACAAATAAAATTTGAATTTGAATTTCAGATAATGTTGTTTACATGGTTACTCACTTTCACCTGGATGATACTTGCATCATTGAGAGAATCAAGTTTATTTTTTTATTTTTGGCTTTTTTAAAAATGTTTCCATTGTCTTTAACACTTACACCCCCGGAGAGCAGTCATTTCGGGGTAGTACCTTAGACCCCCGCGGAGTCATCATTTTGCGTTTCTACCTTTAAAAGCCGGAGAGCAGTCAAATGCTGGAAGTGGAAGCTAAATTGCTAAAATACCACCCAACCAATTCTGCTGAGAGATGTTGCTCGGGACTGGTGTCACCATTTCTACTGTCTCCTCGATTGCTAAAGCAGTGATTAGGTGTATTAGAGGAGGCAGGGGGTCGTGCACAAGGAGCTGGTGAAGAGCTGGTGAGGAGTCCAGGAGAAATCCCCTCCTTCTGAATGTCAGCAAGACAAAAAAGATGGTAGTTGAAAGATAAAACTGTGACTAGGCCATGGCCGAAGAGATGGAAACACTGGATAGCCACAGATATTTGGGTATTCGCTTAAATGACAGACCATACTGGAGGACCAGCAGCGACTCTGGGTACAAGACTCCGTCACTGTGTGCAGCAAGATGCTGGAGATCTTCTAAAGTCTGTGGTAGCATTTAGATAGAGATGCAGCATCAGTGCCAGAGATACTACTGCAACCATCACTGGTCAGAATCTGGAGGTGTTTGAGTCACTGAAGGGCAGGGGGGCAGTGACCAAACTGCTCTCCATGATGGACAACCTGCTGCACACACACCATGGACCAGCAGAGCTTATTCTCCCCTGCACTGATCCAACCCTGCTGCCATAAAGAATGCTTCACCAGATAATTCCTGCCACTCTCTATAAAACCACAACTGCTCTCCTTTTCCTGACAGGTGAACACATCTGTCAGGACGTGAGTGTCTGCATACATTTACTCATTTCTAAATTCCACCTTCAGTTTTATAGTGTGCATATTGCTCAATTTGCATTAATTTTTGGTATTTGACTATATTTGCTTGCTATGTCACCCACTCACTGACAGGAAGGCTGCAGCCCTGACGCGTCTCAGTCTTTAGTGTGCATTGATTTGTATTGGTTTCCACCAAAGCTCCCTGTCTTGTTAGTGAAGCCTGTAGTATCTTTTCAGTAAACTAACAGATTGGGGAAGTCCCAAAGCAATCCACAGGATCAGGAGCGATTGAGTTTTTTTTTAATGCATCTGTATCAGCTGCATGAAGACGGATCCATTTCTGATCCTTTGTTTATTGTAACCTAATCCACTGTGGCCACTGTGACTGTCAGAAATACTCTCTTGTGGTTTGAATCCAAAGTTTCTGAATCACAGAGCACGTAAACACCAGCCAGCAGTTTACCATAACAACCATGCTGACAAGTAGAGCTGCAGTTTTGCATCTCTTATACTTATTTGCTTTTCAACTCTAAAAGCTTCTTTCTACAATCAAAAGATGGAAAACTGAAAAAACAGAAAACAAAACAGAAAATCAGTCCTATGTTGTGAGGGCTTAACCTACAGTCCTGGTAAGAAAAATTACACCATCTGTCTTTTCAAAGATTTGACATATCAGGACAGTAAAAAAACACGTTTAGCCATTTGGCCTCATAATTGGGCAAATACCTGAGATGAACAACAACACATGGCACATTACACCATGTCATTATTTAACTGACAAAAGCTACGCCAAGATGCAGAAGGAATGTGTGAAAAACTAAGAACACCCCATGATTAAATAACTCGTAGAACCAGATTTAGCAGCAATAACATAAAGTAATCATTTTCTGTATGACTATCAATCTCTCACAAAATTGTGGTGACATTCTGTCCCACTCGTCTTTACAATGTTGCTTCAGTTCAGTGAGGTTTGTGGGTGTTTAAGCACGATTCTATCATAGGACTTCAGTCAGGCTGAGGTCTGACTTGACTTTGAGGCTTTTTACTTACAGCACCCTAATTCTTTTCTCTGTCAGCCATTCTCCTCTAAATTTGGTCCTTGATCTACTCAATGCTTGCAAGGTGCTCAATTCAGCAAATTCTTTTGGTAGTTTTTCTGAGCATTGCACCTACGCCACTGCAGAGTTCAGTCTATTCACACCTACAGGCCAGTTGACATGCTTTCAATGATGAGGACATACACATCCTGCACAGTGAGGAACACTGGTTTGAGCGAGGAGGCCATTTACGTTAAAACGGAAAAGACCATCTCTGAATCGAGGAGGGGGACTAAGGGTACACCTTTCACCATCTTACAATGCTGTGATTGCAGCCATTCTCCAACTCTCTGTGAATGGTACTAATCAGACATGATGAAACAGAGGAAGCAAAACTGAACATAACACACCTGAGACGAGGTACATTCAAGTAAGACAGTGAGTGACATGCACAGTGAGAACCAGACAAAGACACACGAGCTTGACAATAGGACATGGAACACGTAGGCATGAAACGCATGACAGACTGGGGAGACGAGATGGACCACAAGGAGAGAAACACAGGGTCACAGTTAAGGGGGACGAAACAGAGACGAGCTCGGGAAATATGGATAAATATGACAGACGGGGGAGGCATGGAATGAACATGGGAACAAAAAAGGGAAATAAGACACAAGGACACACGTGTGCACATAAACACCAAACACACAGAGAGGGACACAGAGGACAAAGACACAAGAGCAAACTAAAGAAAACAGAATAAACTCAAGACTACTAAATGAACCTTAAATTATAATACATAACAGTCAACAAAACACAAGAAAACTAGGTCAAATGACCCAGAACCATGGCACTCGCAGCCCATTGTTACTCAGTGGGCTAGTTTCAGTCATTGTGGAAATGTACTGTTTATAAGGCTGGGTAAACCTGCAGTCAGCAGAGACTGAAGAAGTCACTTGGATGATGATGAAATGTTTCTCCTACATTCAAATGAACAGAATCAACCTGTTGGGAAGTCCTCTACTACTTCCTTTGTGTTCAGCCTCAGATTCAGCTCATTATAAGCCTTTCCTTTGCTGTGCACCTAGCTTTCCAGCACTCCTGTCTACTTTCTTCAACTCCCTGACTATCCCCCACTTTTCTTTTCCGCAAAGCCTATTATTTGAATCCTTCCTTGTACTTCCTCATTCTACCACAAGGTCTCTTTATTTTCTGGATACACCAAATACCTTCTTGAAAGATGTCCTCTCCACTGGAGCTGTATTTTCCCAGTCTTCCGGGAATCTGTCTCTATTTCTCCCTGAACTCAGAGCATCATTCATTTTTCTTTACCTTCCACCATTTAATCTTTCCTTCTGTGTTTACTCACTTCCTCTTCATGATTTCCAAAGTCGTTCTACAGAGTAGGATCTGATGCTGCCTAGCTGCTTTCTCCCCTGACACCACCTTGCAATCTCTTGTCTCTTAGAGGTTACACCTTTTGCAGACAAATGTTGTCCACCTGTGTGCATGAGTCTCCACTCTTGTACATCACCCTATATTCCTCCTTCTTGGTCCCTGCTTTCATCTCCACACTCCTTTTCTCTCACTGCACCCAACCATGCCTTCCCCCATTCTCTTCCTTTATCTTTGGCCACAAGAGATACAGTTTCCACTGGCCCCCTGCTGGCTAACAGCACTGGGAGCATTCGTTGTTATCCTATGCCCCAAGCGATTCAGTATAGACATCTGCGTGTTTGAGATGGCAAAGATTTTTGTCAGAGCCCCCTCCTTACACAACCGTCCCCATTTATCCAGGATTGGGATGGATTAGAAGCACGCTGGCTTGTACTGCAGTGTAAGGGTTTGTGTAAAGGTCTAAAGGTCATATCATACATCATACTATTATTAATTTTAGTGTACACTCAAAACATCCTCATTGCGGTCTATGCCATTTCTTGCTTGTTACTATATTTCTGTTTCTGTGTTTTTTATGCACTTTGATGCATTTGCCTTCCCCACCCCTTCTAAATTCTGGGCCTATATTCTTAGATCAGTGGAGAAGTTTTCTTAATTTGCTTGTGTTTTGTCTATTTGCACATGTTTTCCCAGGCTGCTCTGTGTTGATTTCCCAGGGCTACTGTACAAAACAAATTTGCACTTGTTGGTTCTATCGTTGCAGTCAGAACAAAATCTGCCTGGCAAAATTCTCCACTATGGTGTTTCCAAAAACAGCAAGGAACAAAATGCTTCAGATATTTTTGAATTTTTACTTTTTTTAAATTATTCTCTTTTTTTCCACCACTTTGATTGTTTCATTTGGATTATGATGATGGGATGAAGCAGGTGGGGAGGGAAACTATGTTTGAAAAGAAACCAAGATTCTTTTTTGTTGTTGTTGTTGTTGTTGTTGCCTTGTCACAAATCTAAGCAGAAAACTATTTGGCGAACATTAAAACTAATGGCCATCAGGAGAGTTGAATTCAGTCTCCAAAGAGTTGGTGTTTAATTTGAACACCAACACATCCTCCAACTCTGAAGGAAAGGTTGCCTTTTGCTTTACTGGAACCAACAGACTTCCTCCGTTTTGGACTTGAGACAAAATTAGAAGCCAAATAATATTAACTGAATGAGAGGACACCACCTCCTCGCAGTTGTCTGAACAATGGCCTGTGTAAGCCAGGCAGGGCTTATCTGTTTCTGTTTGACCATACCATAGGAAAACAGAGGATCCATCCAATCTAGGCAGCCACTGGTTAGTATCCTGATTCCAAATCTGAGGGCAATAGGAACCCAGTGCAACCATCAGATATGTGAGCCAAGACATAAAAAGTTAAACCAAGTGATCACAGATACAGTAGCTGATTTTATTGGCAAATAATTTTTCTCTTTTCCTATTCACACCAAGACTAATTCATCCACATGCAACCCAAGCATAATGTCAACATAACTTTCACTACAAATGAGCATAAACAAAAAACGTGAAGCTTCTGGGACCAAAAACATATATTCTTCTTCCTGCAGAGTCTGTATATAGAAATGCATATACATATATTTATGGAGATTAAGCTCCACCCAACCTGGTCAGTCTGGCCAATGGCAACATTTGTTTCTTACCATCTATTGCTCCTTGAGATGGTGCTAAAAACAGAAACAACAAAATCCTATACTTACTTCAAGCTGAGCGTTTGTGGACTGAGACGTAACGCAGTGCGGGAGCGCTTCTTCATCTCCTTCCTCTCCTGTGATGAATGCTTCTGTTGTGTCTTAGTGTAAGCGCCATCTCAGAAAGCTCTGACCCAGATATTTTAATTGCTTATTCTCACTTATGGTGAGTCTGTATGATAAATAGCAGTTGTTTTTCCTACAGAAAGGACTATTTTTGAGCCCTGAACATCACAGCAGGCTACTGAATGTACATTCAAGTAGGAAATGCTCTGCTCTGTAACGAGAAGGCTGTTTTGTGCTGGATTTGTAATGATAACACCTCCCCCTCATTGGTGTTACGAGTCCTCAGTAATGTAATGCTAAACTTTATGAATGTCTTGAACCTGGAAATGCATAAAATGCCCTGATCAGGCAGAATACGATTACAGTCGCAATCTTGTGAAGGAAAAAAAGTAATTGTATTTGACAGATTTGCACTTTAGGTAGTAAGTGGAAAATATGCTTCTAAATATTGTTATGTTTTATCTATTATTGTTCTTTTTATCTATTTGACCTTTATCTCGCCAACTTGCTCAAAATGTCTTGATCTAGGCGGTTCTGTCTGCAAAGGCTTCCTAGTTCGTGCTCTACAAACCTTCGCTGAGCCATTACACACAGAAGCGGGATAAAGAAAACGTTCGAGAAAAATGTTTGACAGCAATTCATAATCACAATTTTCTGAAAACAGCACATTACAGAAAATAAAAATGTGCCCATTTCATTCCGAGAGGCAACTCATGAATATGGTTTTATATAATTCACAGTGACTAATGTCTGTAATTTCGGGGCTTTTGCGGATCATTCTGAGCAGATGGAGCTGCCCACATGAAGGTTACTCTTATTGAGCTCGGTATGAACCCTCAGTGCACGTGGTCCTGAGAGTGATGGGATGCGGTTTGACTTTGAAGACGTGAGAAAACCTGAACACGCTTTCTCATGTGCACTGTGATGGCTGTATTTATAGCCTCCTGTGATAAAATTTAAGGCTCAGTGTTGAGCAGAGACCAACACACAGTGAAGAAGCATCCCTGTCGATCCCACAGCATCAGTGTTACATGTAGATGAAGCACTTCAATTTTTCAGCCTGAATCTGCACCGTTTTACTCAGCTGGTGGGTTTTACAGTAGAAACTGTATATCTAGCACTGCCGGCAATTAATTTTTTCATTCAATATATTTCTAAGTCAACTAGCTTAACTGAGGGAATGACTGAGGGAGAATGCTTCATAAAGCCATGTAATCCCATGGCACAAATGTCCTGGTCAAATTAAAAGAGCACCTGTGGCCACTGAAAGGCTCAGATTCCTTTTAGTGTTATGGAGGTGGACGCGTGTCTGACCTGTAACAGATCTTTCACTCTGAAGTCTCCGTGGAGGTGCACTGTTGCAGGATGACCACAGTAAAAGTTACACAGAGCTCTCAGTTTTGAAGAATTCTTGACATGTAAAAAAAAAGAAACAACATCTTTACGGGACTATCTGTACCAGTTTCTCTCTCCAAGCTCTTGCTGTCTCTTTTCTCTCAGGTGGAGTTGTGGGTCACCTGTTCCTGAGCTTCAGCCGTTACACCTGCTTCTCTCTCAGCAGCTAGTAGAATTTAAAGACCGGCTCGTGCTTCCACTCTGCCAGATTGTTGTTGCCTCCTTGGTGTAATTGGCTCCCTCGTGCTTGGAACTAGTTTGTTCTGCGTGCCTCGTTTAACCTGTTTAACTTGCCCATTTCTCGTCTGTCTCCAGGGACTCCTCAGGTGAAGGGATCACTGAGTATTTCTCTGTGCCATTCCAGCATTTTTGTGGATTTAACTAAGTTCGAACCTGCTGCCACACTGACCTGCTTATACAAGCTGGCTGCCAGCCCGCTCTCCATCGCTCTCTTCTACTTCCCCTGGGTACCTTCAGTCAGTAACCCCTCCTCAGCCTGTTCAAAGAGCTGACCAAGTAGAGTCAAACTCAAATCCATCCTTAAACTAAGATTATCCTGAAACACTGAAACAACTATGGCTCTCAAGTTTCTTGTAAATAAATCCTTTAAAACTGCTACAGCTCTCCAGGTGCAGCTTCTAGAGTCCAACAGGACAGTCACGCAGGCAGTCCTCTGGAAAAACTGCCAGTAAAGGGACGCAGATTTTCAAATAGTTCACAATTTATAACACAAGAAGGTGGTTTCAGGAACATTGGAAATAAGCAATGGCTACAAAGAAAACTCGACAGGCTTTCTCTGTGTTAGTGATTTCTGTGCAGGCTCACATAAAAAGGGTGTTTGACAGATCGCTGGGCTGTTCTGCACAGAACTGACTGATCAAGACCACCTACTTCAGTCAGGCATCATCAGTGGAATGGGTGATCCATAAGAGATCCATAAAGAATGAGTTGTACAAAATGTACAAAATACAACACTAGAGCTGTAGGGTGCTGGAAATTATTGCTCATGAGGCAAGAAAGCAATGCTGGCAGATAATATTTATTATTTTCGATTCACAATATTCCCTCAGTGCACTCTCAGGGCTGCAGTTTAATTATGGATAGCTGAATATTAGAAGTTTGAAACTTGAAACCTTTCTGAATCAAAATAGGCTACTCAGTGCATTCGGGCGTGACACTGCCCACTGCCTGACAGAGGAGATGTGGAAGTCACTTTAGTTTCTGGCCAGTTTAAAGCGAAATTCATTTAGTGATGGAATATTGTAGGTGACAAATACCTAAAAGAATAATTGGCTTTCTAATAGATGCTCTATTAGTCATAATTCAGTCTCATTACGACCAAGCATGAGATATATTTCTATATGTTCAACCACTGGAGACGTACATTTTAACATTTCTGTGCAATGCTTACAGTTTTCATTCCTGTAGCTTGTGCACTGATTCATTTGGAGGCACTAAAGCCACTAAAGCCCCAGAGGCTGCATGTTTACGATGTGCTACATCAGGAGAGAATCAGAAAAGGAACCAGTGAAATATTCCAGCCACTCTTAAACGGAAACTTTGAACAAGCCTGCCCAGGACCACGTCATGGGCTCAATATAAGTTACTATGATTATCTAGCCAGGTACAAGAGGCACTGATAACTGTGCCTTTAAGCTACATTAATCTCATTTGAAGTAAACTCTTTGCAGTGACACATTGTGCATTTAGTATCAGTATACTATTAGACTTATTAAACAGCACAATACTCAAGTTATGTGTGTGTGTGTGTGTGTGTGTGTGTGTGTGTGTGTGATCTTTATCTTCTGTATTATCAGAGGGATTTAGTGTGTGTACTAAAACCAGAGCACAGCTCATGACATCAGGTTGACTTCATGTTCTGTCCGAGGTCCTGAAATGAAAACGGTTTAATTAATTTAATATTTTACTGCTCATTTTTTGTAATAAAACTTCATTACAAGCCCAAAAAATCTGGACAAAAACAAAAAGCTCTTTTCAAATCAATTTAAAACATGAATATAAAAAATTGGCTGCTACTCAGATTTCCTGTGAATATTTTCACCTGAAGATGTTCCCAAATCGATGTTTCCAGATGTTTTCACATGATGGATCCAAATCTGACTATACATTTTTGCTTTCATTTATTTTGATAAGACCACTGGCTGACATGCAGCAAGACTCAAGACTGCATTAAACAGTGACAGCCCTCTCTCCTAAACGTCCCAAACTCATTCGGACGAACCACTTTTCCAGCTTCATAGCTGCTCTCACTTCCTTCGTCCTTCACTAACTTTTTATTTTCTTTGTTCATTAGCTTCAAACCGGGTCTCGGTATAACTAGAATGTTACGACATGACAGGCCACAAAAAGGTTAATAAAAGTTTAGCATTAAAGCTATAATTCCATTTTTCTTAAGCAATGACCGAGGAAATAAAATAGAATTGTCAAAAAGCACGTTCAAATCTGCATTTGACAGTCCGTGGGTAACTCTGATGCATTGTGTGACTTAGGACAAATGCCGTGTGCTTCCATTTACTCAAACCTGACCAATGAGCTGACTGCTCTTCATCTTTGTCGCGCTTGACTGTTAAGCCGCTCTCATCTGCATTCCTGCATAAAACTTCCCTTCACATCAGAGAAGTACTTAGACCCTCCATCAAAGGATCTGCATTTGACAGATAACTGTAATTCCCTGCACTCTAGACTCTGTTTACTGACCTCACACGAAAGTAGCTTTTCCCTGTGCATTGTGGGAGATTTACATCCCCTCTACTTTAGAGTACTTAGGAATGCACATTTGCAGTGTCATGTGTTTTACTATACAGAAAGTACGTGTGTCTGTGCAGGCAGAGGCCTTCCCAGAAAGAAGGAATCTCACTCCTATGTGGTATGCTAAACTAAAAGCATAAAAAGAAAATATGTTTGCTTGATGCTTTCTATCGAGAAAACTTTTGCATATTCATATAATACTTTGTGATATACTTTCTGAAGTGATATTTGAATATGATAAAGACTTAAATCTTTACTGGTTTTCCAAATTTCAAAAGCAAGACAAGGAAAAGTTTGACCCAATCAGTGTGTCAGAGGAAATGTCAAGTCATCAGCAAAATATTTATAAATCATCCTCCTGCGAGAATGAAAATGTGCAGCAGATTTTTAAAAAAATCTTTCAGAAATACTTTTTTTTTATTAAAGCAGTCCTTTTTAGACACCTTCCTCTCCTATTTTATGAAAGGGTCACAGTTTAAAAGCAGAGCACATCGCAGAGGTCATCATCCTGAAAGAGACACTTCAGATTCTCTGAGTGGTGATCAGCTCATCAGAGCCTTTCAGGAGTTGAAAGACGTTTCTTTTTTCTTCTCCTTCTTCTTTAAGGAGTCTCTTCTTTGCTACCCACACCAGCCTTGGCCGTGAAAACAAACACACGAGCAAAACACTGCCAAAAACCTCTGAGCTGGAGGCTACATCCAACAAGCAGAAGAAAAGCGAATACTGTACAAACGGAGGATGGAAATAATTCATCCGTCTGCCGAGCCAAAGATGTAACATCATATCAAGCGCTGCTCCATTTTAACCCTTCAGATAAGAACTGCATTGAGCAGCAGATAGGATTTATTGGACTGTGTACTTTTGTGTATTTGAATTACAATCTTACAGAGATTGACTTATTGATAGACAGAGTTGGAGTTGTTGTTAAGATAAGCTGGAGCTGTAATGATACTCAGGAGCAAAATAGGTTAATGCAGTATGATAAAAGAGGATTGGGATTAAAATAAAACAAAGAACAAACAAATGAAGATTAAAGCATCATCATCTCCGTCATGTTGATGCAGAAATCCTACTGGTTGTGAAGCATCCTCACACTGTCAGTGGCTAAAAAGAGTTTGAGTCATTTTCACTTGGGAACAAATTTGGATTCAGGTCACCAACTGAATTTCAGCAGTCCGTGGCTGATATTCACCTGCTATCAAGTGATTAGTATGTGTTATCGAAAGTCTCTAGAAATACTTTCTAGATTTACTGTCTGGGTCAATCCGGGTTAATCTGTTTCTCCTTCTCTTCCTCCTGAGAGTTTCCCTTTCACAGAGACAAATGTCCAGACTTTATATAAACACATGAAAGTGGCTCTCCAAAGGCTAAAGACAAGCTTGTCTTTTACTATGTTATAGATTTAGAGTCACCATAGTAAATGAAACAACGTCTCTGAGAATGTCAGGTACAGAATTTAATATAATGCATTCCTAATGCCATCAAATACCACGTAATACCTTCTTTGGCCTGTTATGTCGAGGCTTAATTAGTGCCTTAATATCAAATTAAAGACGTGTTTTGGTTGACGTTCATGACCCTAAGCATTGTTGAACCTCTGAGACTGGAAATTTGCCTGCCAATCAGTCCTCGGGAGTAGCAGCATCTGCAAGAACTGCAGCTTTAGCAGAAATATCGGCTGCAGTTCTTGCAGATATAAGCAACAGGAAAAAGAAAGAGTATAAGGAGAAATTTAGGCTGGAAATGTGGTTGTATTTAAATATGCCAAACAAACTCAAAGAAAGTCATGATCTCAAAAAGTACCTCAGGGGAAATTTGAGACTGAAGTGCTAGCTAAGCCCAGACACTGTTCTGCGGTTAATTACATTGCATATTGTATTTGCTCTGGATGTTTTTCCCGGCAACACCCCACCTAACAGATTATTTTCCCCTCTGTAGGTTCTCTCTGGGTTCTCCAGCCTCCTTCCACAGCCCAAAGAAAGGCATGTTAGGTTAATCGGGTCTACAGGGTGCCCTGTCCTTGATATAATAAAACTTCTTCCCCCAGCAGAAAATCTATATCACACTTCTATAAGTGAGAGTTGTTAAGCTGTACCTTACTAAAGCCACTAAATGAAGTGCAAGTTGTTGTCAGGAATGTTCGTATATTAATTTGATGATTTAGAAAATTTATAAATGTTGTTTTGCTTGATTCAAATCTGCTGCTGAGTCTCTTTCACACTCCTGGAAAAAGAGAACACGCAGCTAGGATGCCTGTTCACTCGGTGACATTCATTTCACCTTTATCATCCTTTATCAGGCTGAGAAACAGTAACCTTTAATGTTTAAATGAACCCAGTTTAAAATTTCGGAGCTCTAACGTGAGGCTGTCAGCAGCACTGAGAGCGGACTCTGTGATAAAACTAGATAAATCTTTATTGTCATTGTTACAGGAACAATGAAAGACAGTTTAGCATCCCTCTATTAGCAGTATGTAACTGTTTACATTAAAATTACTTTAGAATAAAAGTTGTATACAAGTTATGTATGCTGTTAGGTGCAATATAAAGGAGCAAGTGATCAGTGCAATATAAGGTGCAATGCAATCAGTGGTAGTACACTTTAAGTAAGAGGCAGGACCAGTGGAAGGAATGTTGGTTGCATTATACTATAATGAATACGGTTTATAAATAGAGGTAGGAATGTTATTTACAACTAACGTGAAAATGTCCAAAAAGGTTGAATCAGGGTGGAGGTAAGGCACGTTTGACAGCCTGTGGGTAGAAACTTACTTATGGAATCTGTTTGTCTTTGACCTGATCGAGGAGGGAGGAGGGGAGGAGGGATCATGATCTTAACTACTGTTTTAGAAATGGTAATAATATTCATTTGACATGGGGTGGACTGTGGTGCTGATCCAAACCACACAACATGTATGCGTTTGACCGTTACTGTGTGTGAAATGATGTCACAGTTACACTGTCTGCTAAAGCAAACTTGAACATCAAGTCTGTATGTATTAATTTTGGCAGCCCACATTAATAGAAATCAGGCTACTTCATGCATGACTGATATAAAAATCCATCACAATTCAGATGCCGTGTTTCACTTTGTAGTCAGAAATACTCGTGAGTCTTTCCCCGTCCTTTAGAACTTCAAAACCCCAAAACACATGGTGGTCAGTCCAGGCTGGCAGCATGTGAAACAGTGAAATGGTGTTTAAGCAGGGGGCGCTGTGGCCTAGTAACAGGCTGGATGCAAAAAAGAAAACCTGTCAGGGTCTAATTATGTTTTGGGGATAAAACAACGTGATCAAACCACTGAGGAAATCAGTCTGGTTTCTAGCTACAAAATATTAAAATTTCTGGCAGTGTTTGCCCCTAAAACCTAGCTTAAAACAGCACAATAACAATCATCTGTCTGAAGCATATGTGTAACTGATCTGGTACAGCGAGGGTTGTATGTGGGCCATCTACCCAGCTCCACACACATCACTCTATTTACTGCATTTAATCAAACTGGAGCTAAACATAAACAACAAAACCAAGGGTTATTGAGCTGCTGCCATTTGGATGGCTCTCAGGCACTTTTCATTTTCATCTATGCTCTATCCCTCCATCTGCAGCTTTCAATTACACACAGAGAAACACAGGTCTAAAGCAAACATCTGGAGGTAACAAAGCATTTTATTTGACGCAGACTCAGAGTTCCATCAATGCTGAGGGCTGATTTCAAATAGAGCCTGTACACAAATGTCAGTGACATTTCTTCTGTCATATCAGGTATTTCTAGACTTCTTTTTTAATCGTTTTTAGTTTCAGTTCAGGGCTTTCTGGTGTATTAAGTAA
>NW_024582511.1:1442679-1468247 GCF_018398535.1 Haplochromis burtoni
AGCATCTCTCCCAGACTGGAAAGCTCAAAGCCAGTAATGCTAAGGTTTATGAAGTGCTAACAATCTAACATTGCTGTCAGTGTAAGCTTTCTCCTGGAAAAGTTGTTAAACCTGTTGCTGTGAAAGGCTGAGGTGTTTACTACATTACACTGCAACATCCACTCATTTTAACGCTAACTGTGTATCACAGAATAGATGAACATACGTTGGTGGGCGCTTTCTTCTCTGTAAAACATAATGAGTGAAACACACAGTGGAACTTATTTCTCACTTCCAGCATTTAAGGTTATCCCAGCACACATGTGGGCCCAAGTCCCACTGTAAAGTTTAATAATAAGCTAATAATGATTTAAGTGCTTCACAGTTCAAATAAAAGCCACACAATGAAGATAAGTACATATGTTCACACATACAGACACAAAATCAGCCATACGGTAAGAGATTCATTCCAACATTAACACAAATGTGCCAACTCTGGCACTAAATAAAGGTGCAAAGATTAAGGAAATGCTAACCTATAAAATGAGTTTTTAGCAGTCGTTTAAAACAAATAACAGAGTGAGCTGACCTGATCGACTGACGAAGGCCACAATAACCTCTGATGGTTTTAAGATCAGAGCGAGGGACAATCATGAGACCCTGGTTACACATTTGTTACACATTGGGCCCTGCCCACTCAAGCCCCAAGAGTGGGCCAGACTGTTACTTATAGTAATGTTTTATTATTTGCAAAAAAAAAAAAAGTTTGAAATATCAGCACAACATTAAAACATTTTTGTGAAGCGTAACTGCATGTTCTTTTTGTTTTGCAGCTCCATTTGCTTCTTTCTGTCTTTTTTTTTTTTTTTTTTTACCTTAGCAGCATCATAGGTTGGGTACAGTCAGAAATGTGTGACAGTAGCCCTGTAGTCATCAACTCATAAAATAGAGCCGGTATGGTAAAACATACTGGAAGCATTAAACAGACTAATCCACGCCTCGATGTATCAAAGTCCACACACCAGCTGTGTCTTCACACACATCATTGCAACCAATGTCAGATCATACCACCATCCTATTTTGCAGAACTGAGGCACATTCGTTGATAAAAAGAGCAGCACTACTCCTGTTATTTTTCTCACACATGTAAAATGATGCTAAATGATGCAAATAACAGGTGATGCTCTTAAAAGATCAATGTGGAGTAACAATAAACACACTGACAGTGCTATAACATTAAAATATCTAAATAGCAACCTTCAATTAAATATGGCTAATTATAAAAACGACTGAAGGAAGTATAATCACAACTGGGTTTATTTTTTATGTTACTAGGTTTATGTTGACATAATGAGAAAACATTGCCAAATTATGTATTTGTATATTTCAATTAAATTTAATTTTATTTATAC
This sequence comes from Haplochromis burtoni, assembly GCF_018398535.1. Classification (NCBI taxonomy): domain Eukaryota; kingdom Metazoa; phylum Chordata; class Actinopteri; order Cichliformes; family Cichlidae; genus Haplochromis; species Haplochromis burtoni. The sequence continues at coordinate 1,444,071 of NW_024582511.1, forward strand.
AGTGCCAAATCAGAACAGTCGCCTCAAGGCACTTTATATTGTAAGGTAGACCCTACAATAATACATACAGTGAATAACCCAAAAATCATGTGACGCCATATGAGCAGGCACTTTGGCGACAGTGGGGAGGAATAACTCCCTTTTAACAGGAAGAAACATCTAGTAGAACCAGGCTCAGGAAGGGATGGCCATCAGGCTTGGATCAGCTGACCTGTGCTGCTGCTGTCTGTGGAGTTACACAGCTCAGTTCAATAAGATAGATATAATGGCTGTTTTCCAACCCCTGTATAAAGTCAGTAGAAAGGCAGAATTGTGTTAGTGAATCTAATCAGTATCATCATTTTTAATTCAAACTGATGTTTGCAACTCTCGATGTAACCAAAAACTGACCATGAACCCAGTGTGACATAAGGCTTTACTGTACCTGAAAGTACCTGAAAGTTACACTTAAGTACAGCTAAGAATTCGTACTTTGCCACTTCTGACATCTGCAAGAGGAAACTCCAAAAACCTCAACTAGAAAAAAAAGAGTTTATGTTCTTAAATGCTGGATTCACATATTTGATGTTAATTTTGCAAATTTTTACTGTGTGCTAAAGGGTGTGGCTACCTCATGAGTAATTTACTATGCATTTACAGTTTTACAGTGACCCTGCATTCATAGTATTCACTTTCAAATCACTAAGCTGGCAATGGCTGACATGCTCAGGTCTGGGAGTTCACAACCAAGAGGCTACGTTGTAGTAGCTATCTTTTATTCCAGAATTGTGACTGTAACAGAAAACGTTCTGAGAGTGACTGTACAGGCTATGCTCTGAAACATATTATACATTTTTAATAATAATGGATTGGATTTATATAGAGCTTTTCAAGGCACCTAAAGCGCTTTACAATGCCACTCGCATTCACACACTGGTGGAGGCAAGCTACAGTTGTAGCCACAACCCTGCCCTGGGGTAGACTGACAGAAGCGAGGCTGCCATATCGCACCATCGGCCCCAACACCAGTAGGCGGTAGGATAAAATGTCTTTCCCAAGGACACAACAACCAGGACAGAGAGCCCAGGGATCGAACCGGTGACCTTCCAGTTATAGATATGCTTCCCAACCCCCTGAGCCACGGTCGCATTGTTGCTCAAATGCAACAAGGAAAACTACTTTTGTGACACGTGGATTTAGAGAAGAAGTGTTGCTCCTTGCAGTGCTGTTAAAAGTATCTGAAAAGAGCCTCAACTGACCCTGTAAGAGTAATCTCCTTCCAAAAATGCATTAATGGACTTAATGATAACAAAAAAAAAAAAAAAAGATGAGGCATTACTTTTGGTTTCAAGATTGAAAAGCTGGATGAATTAAATGTCTGAATGTGTGTACCCCTCTCAGGCTGAACACGGTGTATTTGTGCAGTCTGCGGAGTACAGTACATTCCTATTTATATATTAATATCACACACACACTTCTGCCTCTGCCAGCCCCTGAGGGACTGATGGCAGAGTTGCATCATCTCTATTGATTATTACTGTTTGTGATTTAGCGAGGGGCAAAGCGGGCAGACGCAGAGTGCACTGAGGGATGCAGTTGTCATGGGAACGTCGGCGTGCTGCAGGGCAGCATGAAAAACACTGAAGTTCTCAGTCAGGTCTGCCCGTGTGATGCCAGTCAACGCCTCGGCCAGGTTTGCTCTTCGAAGGAAGAAACTTTGTTTTTTTTCCCCCTCTCTCTCTCTCTCTGTTCTCACAGCTTCCCTGTGTACCCAGTTGGACACTGTTTCTATGGAAACGTAGCCGTGAGACTGTACAGGATATGGCTAGAGCTCAGAAGAGGAGAGAGCTGTTTGTTCATTTAGAAAAAGAAGTTGGAATGGATGAAATCCTTCTCTGGCTGGATGCAGACCGTCATTCATTTTGAGCTGAAAGACAAAATCACACAGAGGCTCAACAAAGAATGAGTCCATGAGGGATTAGAGCTCTTCTGAGCTATCTGCTCTCTGCTGAAGGAGAAAAAAATGTATTTCTATAGATTTATTCCAGCAGCGTGCTTTTTATATTTCATTTATAACTTAAAAGGAAACAGAAAATCCATGCTCCAACAAGAATCTCAATGCCTAGTGCAGCTTAATTCCTTAAAGATTAACTGAGTGGGAAAGTGACCTCTTTTGGTTCAGAGTCTGAAGTGTCAGTGCAAACAGTGCAACGAACGTTAAGGTCATCGTGTGTCCAACACTTTTTTTTTTTTTTTAAGTTACTTCACTTCACAAAGCAACGTCCAAAATGTACATTTGTCTCAACTTTAACCCTTTTTAGGCCTGAGGCCTCTCATTCCATAACAGTAATGTTATTTATCATCAGTCTTTCCTTTTCTGCACAACTTCTTTAAAACTGCACTTTTTTTAAGTCAGCCACACTAAAAAAATCATAAATAAATCTCTCCAAGATGCTGACTTTAATTAATGATTGTATATGTAAATTTGTATTTTTTTCATGTGATTTTGTTTCCTAACTACATGTAAGAAGCTGAATTTAATAGGATCTGGTAGATTGGTACCAATCATATTTCCCTTAATGGTTAATTAATTGAACAAATAAATAAACAATGTTGTTGTTGTTTTTAATTGAATGACTATATTTAAATAGCATGACTGCACATAGCATTTACATTTACTCTTTGCTGTGGTATGGATTCAACAAGACTGCCACTGACTTCCACTAGAGTCTTTGCAATCTTGTCCTGTTGTCTTGATGCATTATCACGCTGGAATGAACCATCAGAAGATGGTAAAGTGTGTAAACAAAGAGATGCACGTCGACAGCACCAGTCCACTGATGTGTGCCAAGGACACGTTCCCAAACATTCCAACACTAACAGCAGCCTGGACTGTTTGCACAGGCATGAGGTTTGTTCCACAGATTCGTGCCAGTGTTGCCAAATTCTGAGCTTGCAGCCTCAGCAAAAATGGAAGCTACATTTTTCTACTTTTCAGCTGAGCAGTTAAAGAGAGTGCCCACTTCAGACAGGAGTGCGTCCCTGGGTCTTCGGCCCTTGTAGCCCACATGCCTCAAGGATGGACATCTTCATTTTTAGAACTGCTGTCATTTTACAGCAGTTCCAACTGCTGTAAAATGTCTTGGAGTTCCAACCAGTCGCCTCATCACCTCATCGACAAGGCATCCCTCTCTGTAGCTCAGTTTTATTTTTTTGCACCATTTTGATCTAACTTGTTGAATTATTGTGATGAAAATCCCAGAGCTCATCAGTTTCAGAAATACTCAAACCAGTCCACCAAAAATGCCACAGTCAGGAACATTGAGGGTTCTCAGCTGCATGAATGGCTAACATGGACTTTTATTATATACAGAATAGTCCATGCAGTCTTAAACTGTTTATATTTTTTGTTTGAGGTTTTGTAAAACCGTGCATTATTGTTCATATTGAGCACTGAATAAAATATAAAAATATATATTATTTTCATTTGTATCTTGATTCACCCTAATATTTCCCCCAGCTTGAAATCAAGAAAGTTTTTCTTCTTTTATTTTTCTAATTACGTTTCCTTCTTTGATGTGATTAATATGGAGAAAAATTGCCATGTCTATGTTTTCCAAAAGCGAATGTCATCTCTTAATACTTAATATTTATTCTACCTCATATTTCGTGGTGTGGAAGTAATTTCAGATTCACTGTTAATTTCTTTCTCTGAAAGCGTTCTGACTGAACATGTGCAGGAGGGTGTTGTGCTGGTTAAAAGAATATTACAGGTATATTTTTAGTGTTCCTCTCTCTCCACGCTACCCATGCAGAGAGTAAAACCACTGATGAATTCTCACGAGCTCCTGCTGGCTTTTTTCTTTCCCCTTTGAAGTCACACACTCCACGAAAACCGCTAAACAAAAGCAGCTCAGAGACAAACTGCTGCACTGACACTCCACTGTTTGGGACCAATTAATGGTACGTTTTCGATTTATTTATATTTACCGAATATATCATTATTACACACATAAGGATCCTTGTTTTGCATGAATGTGTCTATAGTGCCTGCAATGCCCCTGCAGAATTTTAAAAGATGTTTTAAAGAATAGCATTTCTGAGATTTCATCTTCATGAGAAACTAATTAGGGGGAAACTGATAACCCTGTTTTCTAACAAATGCACAAATGCCTTTGAATGTTTAAACAATGCCAAATCTGCAGTAAAATGAAATTAGTTTTGTCTCTTTGTGAAGCCGTTATCATAAATAATTGCATATAGAACTAGAACAAAGCATGGGCACATGGGGAAACGAAAGGAACACCTGAAGCCATGTAACTTAAAGTGAGAGGATCAGGTGGCTCTGTTATGTTGTTGCAATTACTGAGATCTCAACCTGGTTAAACACCAACAAGAGATTCTGGAGTGGCGTGTCACCATCAAAACTACAATTTGGGAAATCACTTTCAAAGAATACTGTTTGTCCTTCCAGGGTGAGATAGATGATCCACTGTGGTGACCACTGAAGGGAGCGGCCAATAGAAAAAGAGAAGAAGAAGAAGAAGTCACCCTATAAACAGTGAGGCAGGTGACTCTAATGAACTGAAGTTTACTATGTGAACCATCAAAACACTTTTAAACTGGCTCAGAGGACAACCAATCCAAAAAGACATAGTAACTGGCAGTTTTGGGTAAGTTACTTTAAATTAGTAACTTAGTTACATTACTAGTTACTTCTATCAAAATTAACTCAGTTACTTCAACTTCTCGTTACTTTCAAAGTAACTAGTTATTAGGAAAAAGTAACTTTGGTTTTACTCAGAATTCTCTTGTTAATGTGTTGCTTCCGTAACTGGATACCCAGCAAGATTGCCAGTCTTCTAGCTTGCTTACTTGCCACAAGTGCACTGTGCCACCTACCAAAAGAAAGGAAAATATAATGTATATATTTCCACGAGAGAAATCCCACTCCTGGACCGTCGTTGACCGCGGCCATGATTCTAGCCTTGTGCGTTTTTTACATCCAACACAAAAACTGCAGTCGTGGTGCTTTCAATTGTACTCAGAACTCGGAAATTCTGCCTTCCGAATAGAAAGATGTAGGTAACACCAGACTGCAGATGAGCTGTATACAGGGCTGGACTGGGGGAAAAAATTGGCCCGGGCATTTTGACTAGAGACCGGCCCACCATTATTGGAAAAATCATAAAGCCTTTGAATGAAAACAAACGCTGTTGTGACAGTGATGTACACAGTTTTGATGGTATATATGTATCAATCTATCAATTGTTTGTTGTAAGATTCAGCTAATAAATTTTTAAAAGCGAGACATTTTAAATGAGAATAAGAAAGAAAAGTATTTCTTTGTGCCCCCCTTTCCCTGTTAATGCCCTACCTGGCCCCCCGGCAAAACTTTGCTAGATCCGCACCTGCACAGTTACCAGCTGTCAGCTACACAAAAAAGGATCATGGTGTTATTTGTCTCTCAGAAACAGTTCATAACTTCCCTTCAACTCATTAATGTCACCTAAAAGGTAAACCTGTTTCTCCATCACCTGTTCAGCTCTGATAATTCAGTAAGGACATCTCCTGGTTTCATCTTCATGTTTCCCTCTCACCACATAACCAAACCATATCATGACCAGCAGCTTTACAGCTGTGGCTCCAGCAAACATCAGCTGATACTAGAAATTAATATTAAATAAATTCGAACAACAGCTGATCAAGCTTAAACGTGCTGCTGTTGTTTAGCGCGACATCCGCTGGTTTCCTCTTTCTGGCGCGAAGTGGGCGACAAACAGAGAAAAGCCGATCAGCTGATCATTGATCAGTTTCAGGAGAGGGAGGGGTAGAGAATGAGAGAAGAAGTGGCAACTGTGCAGCAAAGTCACAGAATAAATCCAGCTTTGTGTCTTTTTCATTGTAGCTGAAGTCCGGGACAAACTGTGTTCCTTTTCACCTCAATACGAAACGCGTGATATTTTCTCTGAATACCAGACGATTCCATTTTTTACGGGGCGGTTGGCAACTCTAATAACTAACCTTACGAACACAATAAAGTTCAACATCAGTAAAATCATAGCACCCACTCCGTCATGCTAGCTAGTACGCAGTATGAAAAAGTCAGCATAACAAAGATAAACTCCAACTAAACTTGCTTTACTTCTTACCTGAAGTTCAGTTCACCTGACACTCCAACCGGTGGCTCCTCCTCCTGCGTCCCCTTTCCCTCATCCACCTGCTGGCCTCCACCACTTGCTAATGTTACTGAATCTGTGGACGCTCCGCGATAGCCACCACAAGAAGTAACGGATAACAACCCTATCTAAATCCCAGTAATGATTAATGCGTTCCTGATTTTGGCATAATAACTAGTTACCGTGCTCGTTACCACAATAATAACGTAGTTACTGTAACGCGTTACTTAATAACGCGTTCGTCCCAACACTGGTAACTGGTATCCCCAGAATTGTGACTGTCACTGGAAATGTTCTGAGAGTGTAATACACAATGATAAATAAACAGGAATAAAATGCACTTTTGCTTTTTTAATTTACAAGTTCAGAAAGTGATGGATCACTTCAACTGTCTGACAGGAAATAAAATACTGTGACAAATGCTTCAAAAACAAAAGTGAAGAAACTTTTTCTTTCTTTCTGCTACATTGATTTGGAAAAAAAAAATAATAATTATGTTTGAAGCAGGTAAAATTACCCTTGAAGTGTACGAAATGAACCAAGAAAATCTCTTCTCCGAGTTGTCCCCTTTCTTTTCTTTCCACTCGCTGAGATTCCCACCGAGTCATTATCTCTGAATGTTTTTATGTGACAAACTAAAAACCTGGGGATAGATCATTGTCTTCTTGGTGTCGGCTAAAAACTTGTGTTTCAAGAAAAGAGGAAGAAAAATGTGAAGGCAGGGAAGAGATTTATAAAGCTCTAGTTAGAGGAAGGATATGTTTAGGTTCAGAGTTTTGCAGGAGGATGCTCTGGGGGCTTTTTCAATGATAAATGGTTCTACAGGGGTGCTGTGTGTAGTTTCAGCGAACAAGAAGTACTGTTTGCTGAATTGCTAAGATGCTTTGTTAATAGCTGTGTGTTTCCCTGAGGGTGAGGGGGGCAGATCTGGGGGTTGAATGGATTTTATGTACGTAGTGGAATGCTGAGTCTGACTGGTATCAACTAGCACCATCCTCTCTTGAATATGGCAAAATCTTTATTTTCTCTTTTAGGTGAAATTCCAAGGTAAAACCATTACAGCAACAATGATAAACATAATGAACAAATAATATAACATTAGCTTTATGTTTAAGTAAACAAAGGACTTAATATAATTTGCATAAAACTCAAGCTTATACTGTAATCCTTACACAGGGGGACCACTGAAAGCACTGGGACAGTTTGGAGACCTCCAGACTTCTCTACTGTATATATCTAATACAGAAAAGCATAAAAACCCTCATTGTGTAGGTTAATCTCAGTGATGGAGCTGTGTTTTCTTTATTTGTTCATGTGAAATATAAGGCATTAAAGAGAGGATTGTGATGTGATATCATCATATCATTCATGTGAATTTGATGATATGATTACTTTTGAAGATTATATCACAACACAGACATAACACACTGATAAAAATGAGCTCCACTATGACGTTACGTAAATAAGCAGATTAAAAAAAACAACAAAAAAAAACTTTGAGTATATTTAATGTCAAATTTCCAGCAAACTATTTCTGGACAAATAACAAAATTTAAGTTCAAGTTTCTGTCTGGCCCTGCTTCTTTTTGCAGACATGAATGATTTCAATAGATGAATCCATCCCTGCCAACGTCTGTGGTCATGGACACCTGTAGTGCACTTCACATTTTTTGGAAAGAAAACCCTGAAGACTGAATGGATGAATTATGGGATAAAAATAAAGAAATCTGCCTGCTGTTTCTTGTACCACCATTTCTGTGGAGGAAGCAGAAAATCAGAGAATGAGCAGCGATAGCAATTCAGACAAAATAAAATAAAATAAAAACATAAAAAAGAGGGAATAAAAACCCTCAGCTGTGTCAAAAAAAAACTACTTTTTTTGATAGTTGCCAAGCAGCTTTAATGGCAATGAAAGGCGGCAGCTCCTTTTAGCTGATTAGTGTATTAATTGTTTGATAGGTGTGTTTGTCAGCAGCTAATCCCCTGTGTTTATAACGAAGCATGGATCCTAATTAGCGCCGGGTAATCACACAACAACACACTCATTCAATCAATCAAAGACTACAGAAGATATGAAGTAAAGGTGGGCTTAACACTGAAACTGAGAATTAAACACATTACACAGTCCTCTGTTCACCTTTGGAGATATTCTTCCTTTATACATTCTTACTTGATCTTAGTGAATTCTTCATTCTTGCATGCTATGTAGCACCCGACAAATGTAGCTAGTAATCAAATAAGATAAAAAGGAGCGTTGTAGTACTATGGGCTGGGCCCTGGGTTCTTTAATTTAGTGGCTTGCTGTACTAATGCGTAATAATGATGAAGTAATCCTCTTAGGAGACAATGTTTAAGGAAGTGCAAATAATAATAATAATAATAATAATAATAATAATAATAATAATAATAATAATAATAATAACTTTATTTATAAAGCGCTTTCAAACAAAGTGCTGTACAGCTATTTCAAACTAAAAAGATAAAAAAAAGATAAAAGTGATACATAGCAATACAGGTAAAAGACACAATACAAGTTAAAAACAGTAAAAATGTAAAAACTAAAAGCCATAGAATTAAGACTTGTAAGATAAGGTGAACAAATGTGTCTTCAGCTTAGTTTTAAAAATCTCCACAGAGCATGCCTGCCTAACAGCTTGAGGGAGGTTGTTCCACAGAAACGGGGCACGAAAAGAAAAAGCACGCTCTCCAATTGTCTTTTTTCTGGCTCTAGGAACCTTTAGAAGGCCAGAGTCCTGAGATCGGAGAGCACGGGATGGAACGTAAAGATGTAAAAGGTCAGAGAGGTATGAAGGTGCCAGTCCGTTTAAAGCCTTGTAGGTGAGCAGCAGGACCTTAAAATCTGCTCGAACCTGACAAGGTAGCCAATGCAGAGATCTCAGAACAGGGCTAATGTGCTCAAATTTGCCAGTTCTTGTTAAAATGCGAGCAGCTGCATTTTGCACCATCTGTAGACCTCTAAAACTTTTCTTTGGTAGTCCAGAAAGAAGAGCGTTACAATAATCAATACGTGAGGACACAAATGCATGGACAAGAACCTCTGCAGTGTCGCTTGACAAAACTTGTCTGATTCTAGCTATGTTCCTCAAATGATAAAAGGCGGTCTTTGTTATCTCTTTTACATGAGACTCGAAAAAGAGCACCATGTCAAACCACACGCCCAAGTTTTTTACCTTGTCCCTAAAATTTATGACACTGTCATCAATTCTCAAGATGAAATTTTGGGACAAGTGCTGAAATTTGTGTGGCCCAATGACCATCAACTCTGTTTTATCAGTATTTAGGAGCAAGAAATTATCCGATAACCAGCCCTTAATTGCAGATAGACAAGATTCTAGTTTAGAGACTTCAGCACAATTTCCAATGGTTAAAGGAACATAAAGCTGCAGGTCATCAGGGTAACAATGAAAGGTTACATTAAAAGAACATAAAAGAACACCAAGAGGCAGCAGGTACATAGAAAACAGCAATGGTCCAAGTAAAGAGCCCTGAGGGACCCCATGCCTCACTGCACAGGTCTCAGAGAGATCATTTTTAAAACTAACAGTCTGAGACCTCCCAGACAGGTAAGATCTCAGCCACGATAAAACATTTCCTCTAATTCCAATAAAATGTTCAAGCCTATCTAATAAAATGCAGTGATCCACAGTGTCAAACGCAGCACTTAGATCCAGCAGTAATAAAACTGAAGTGCAATCGTTGTCTGCATTTACCAGCAGATCATTTACCACTTTTACTAAAGCTGTTTCTGTGGAGTGATTTGGTCTAAAAGCAGACTGAAATGGTTCAAACAGATTGCTTGTTGACAAATGCTCAGTGAGCTGCTTAAAAACCACTTTTTCAAAGACTTTAGATAAAAAAGACACATGTGAGATAGGTCTATAGTTTGCGACCATATCAACATCCAGTCCAGGCTTTTTCAAGATTGGCACTACCACAGCTGATTTATAACATTCCGGAAAGACTCCGGTCGTCAGTGAAGTATTTAAAAGAAACAGAATGTAGGGTCCCTTATAGCCCAGGCTGGTAGAGGATCCAAAGAACAGGTTGTACATCGAGCTGCTTTTACAACCTTAGTTAATCCATACAGGGAAATAACCTCGAAGTCAGAGAATAGTTTATCAGCACCAACAGGAAAAGCAGCCGAGTAGTCTAATGAAAAGCTTGAGGAGGGAGTAATCTGATTCCTAAGTTTTTCAGCCCTGTCTCTGAAAAACATAAGAAAGTCATGAGCTGTCAAATTAGAACAGCAGAGAGTTGACTTACTCTCTGTAAGTTGGGACACTGTGTTAAATAAGAGTTTTGAGTTATGTTTATGACTCATGATGAGATTTGAGAAATTATTTGCTTTCACTGCCGACATCGCTGATTGAAAAGAAGACAGTGAGTCCTTCCAAGCCTGGAGAAATACTTCTAGTTGGGAAGATCTCCAGTGACGCTCTGCTTTTCTACAATTTCTTCTCAAGTTCAAAAGCTCCTCATTTAACCAAGGCATAGGGTTCCTTTTTTGACATTTCAACTTCTTTACGGGAGCAACAGAGTCCAGTAGTTCAAGAAGTGTATTATTAAGGTTCGCAGTCAAGGTGTCCACACATAACTCCTGGGTAAAAATAGGATCCAACATATCAGGTAGATGTAATTTAACTCCAAGCAATGATCTGAGGGGCAATCTTCCCCTCTCAGAAGCTGGAGATTTAGGGATTAAAATAAAATTGCTGAGTGGTCTAAGATAGGTAAAACACAATTTTCAGTCATTGATACTGTACATTCAGTCCGTAACCCAAGACAAGGTCTAGGGTGTGGCCCTTACGTGTTGGCCCAGACACAAATTGTGTGAAGTTTAAGGAATCAATTACATTTAGTCATGGTCAGTAATGTCATTGAAGTTTATGTTGGCACCTCCACTTAGTAGAATACAACCTTTAAGCATTTAGTCCTCCTAATTTGTGCTTAAGCCTCACTGAAACAATCCTTCTAGTGAAGCAAACCATCAACACCTGAAGTCAAATCTAAAGAACTCAAACACAACACTTATTAACCAACATAAGGGACTGTAATTAAAGAAAAATAGTTCAAAGGTTATGAAAAATTAGGTTTCAGAATAAACAAAATAAATGTGTAAAATAAATGCCATTGTCAAATTCCCTTACAAACACTTTTAATAATCCCAGATTAAGATCAAAATTTTGCCACCTGCAAAAACACTGTGATGACACAGCTACTGTGGCATATAGCGGGAATACAGGGACCTCATGGAGTCCCTGGTGCAGTGAACTGGTGCAGTAGGAGTTGCCTCCACCTTAATACCACTAAAATCAATAAGATGATGGAGGATTTCAAAGGATCCAAGCCCCTCCATCTGCCAGTGTCAGTACAAGGTCAGGACTTTTAGGTGGTGGATTCCTAGAAAAACCTTGGGTTCCTACTGGATGACAAGCTGGACTAGTCCCTGAAGGTAAAGCAATGCCTGTTCTTCCTGTGGAGGGCAAGGTCCTTTGATATGTGTGATGAGAAGCTGCATATATTTTATCATGCTGTTGGGGCCAGTTTCCTCTTTTATGCTGCTATGTGTAGAAGGGATGGGGGTGTGGGAGGTGGTGTGGTGGAAGGCAGCCAAACAAAAAAGCCAGCTCACCGCTTTGCAGGTGACTGGACTCACTTAAAACTGAGGTGCAGAGGGGCACACTGAACAAACTGAATGCAATAATAGACAAGAGCAGAAACCCAGTGTCTATCTATCTTAGTTATCGGTCAGTGTCAGTGCTGCACCAGTTCTGGCCACAGAGAAAAAAAGCCCCTAAAAAGTTGGTATAAGGTAGTTGGTTGTTGGATGTTTGGTGGCATAATAAGAATTAGCTGGGAAGCTATGGATGACTTTCTATTTAGCTTTGTTAGTATTCACTTCTACCATTGCTTTTTCTTGCGGATCAGATAGGGACTAAAAGCCTTTGTCTGGATCAAGGGAAAAGATCATGGTTACGTTAATAGACAAATCACCAAAGGACTTTTTGTGCATAACTAAGATATGCAAGGAACTTTGAGATAACTGCATTAGTTTACTCTTAGTGCAATATGAAATGGCCTGGAGATTCTATCTCCATACTCCTATAAATATTTAAATACCCCCTTTAAATTAGGGATTATGCTTTGTCATTATGGGTTAGGGTAAAATCTAAAATGCAAACAGTTGCAGTTTTAGTTTGATAGTCTGTTATTTAAATTTAACGCTGCAACAGAAAGTCTATAAACAGTAAAGCAGTCTGAATACTTTGGAAAGTGACTGTATATACATTTGTCTTCCTCTAGTACATAGGTGTCAAACTCTGGCCCGCGGGCCAAATTTGGCCCGCAGCCTAATTACATTTGGCCGCGAAGCCATACCAAATTACTATTAGAGCTGGCCTACTGGTATTATACAGCTAATATATATATTGTTTAGTATTAAGCTTTGCTTGTTCCATATTCAGTTTTTCAGCAAAACGTGTTTGAGTCCATAAGAAAAGATTCATTCTTATATCTGGAGGAATAAATATATTTCAATAAATATTAACGTTAGCCGCGACTTTGTTCCAGTTTTGAATTTTGGCCCACTGTGTATTTGAGTTTGACACCCCTGCTCTAGAGCCTTAATACATTCAAATGATTTATCTATTCCAGTTGTCAAATGAGTGTTTATGGGTGACAAAAGGTAAACCCACCATGCAGTGTTGATCCAGTCTGTGTCCTTACACTAGCTTCCTCATGGCATAAATTCTTCAACTCTATGAAATCTAAAGGAAAGAAGAATGGCCCTTTTTTTCTTTAAAGAAATGTCTTCATCTTAATGATGGTGAAGGAGAGTGCTGTCTAAAATGATCGGCTCAGTTGGATTGGGAAGGCGATCGCAAAGAATTCACACAATGTTCATACTCATTAATCTGTTCAGTGAGCCTTCATGTGTAGTACTGAAGAATCTTGCATTCTGCACTCATTTATTCACCTTTGGCATGAAACAATTTGATAAAGACTTTATTTATAAACCATTTCCTCAGAGCCTGAGATCAAAAATGATTTATCAATCATTTGTCAAGTAACTTATACAAATATTTAGACTTTGAACATTTAAATTTTTGAAAATGTTTATATATAATATTCATCTAAATATTCTTAAATAGTATCATGAAAGAGTTTCATTTAAATTTAATGTAGTTTTGACTTGCAGTGCACATTTTTTCTTATCACTTTTATGGCAAAATATCTAGTTATGATAGGGCATTTCTGAAAGTACATGAAAATGATTGTTGTGTGTAATTTTCCAAAGGAAATGAAAACATTTAGATCATGCTTTCTGAGGTTTGCCATGTATTAGTGCCATTAATCTTGCATGAACATTACATCAGCACAATGAAACTAATAATGGAGAATCTGCAGGATTGAAGTTCCTTGTAGTCTAACCAATAATATTTCAGTTTTTGTCTTTCACTGTGTGTACAGAGAGGGTTTTTTTTTTCTGGCCTTGGACTTGACGCAAGTGTTGTCCAGAATGTGAACTCTATATTTTTGCTGCATTATCTTTAACCGTAACATCGTAAAAGCTAGAAATGATCTTCTTATGCCCTCTGACAGTGTCATATCTGTGCTTGTCCTGCTAGACCTCAGTGCAGCATTCGATACTGTTGACCATAATATTCTATTAGAGCGATTACAGCATGCTGTATTACAGGTACTGCGCTGCAGTGGTTTGTATCATATCTATCTAGTAGACTCCAGTTTGTTCATGTAAACACACTAAGATTAATTATGGATTTCACAGGGTTTAGTGCTAGGACCATTTCTGTTTACATTATACATGCTACAAATAGATCAAGTCATTTTTTTGTTGTTCAAATCAACGATTTGCTCCATTTTGTGGGCACAGTGAGCTTGTTAATTATCAAGAATGTATTCAAATAAATTCAGTCTTCGTAATAATGTAACTGTACTACAACTAAATTGTACTACTTTGTGCAAAAAACTAAATTGTGCAATACTAAATTTAGTATTTAGCATTTTTTGTTGTTTTTTGCTAATTTAAATGAAAGAAATGTTGATAGATAAAGTCATAGAAAGTTGATTTTGCTTTTTGGATGTACGCCCAGATTTCTGTAGCTAGATTACTGAACATTTATTGAAATATTAAAAATCACGTTTCATCAGATTTGTTTTAAAACAAACAAGCATTAACCATGAACTCCACAATCTATCGCCCCATGCCCAGGGCTCACTATTTCCATCCTTCCCCATCTTGTTCCAATACAATATTTTGTACAAATGGCATAGCCTATATTGACATCATTCCCAAGCTCTTATCCCCCTGCATCATCTCTCCGTGTCTTCCTTCTCCTCTGCTACTCAGTCTCTAGTATTTCCAGTGTAGCTGTTGGTCCTTCTTTGTGCTCTGCTCTGCTGACAGTCAGTTCGTCTCGTCCGTCCAGCCTCTGCCAAACCGAGAAACTGAAAATAGGAATCATGCTTGATGTCTTCTGTCACCACAGGGTTCTGAGAATTTTGACTTAAATGGACTCCTCCGTTTCCATGACAACAAAAGTAAGTCAGGCACTCACTCATGCTGCCCAGGCTTCAGGGCTCTTCTCATTTTTCTTCTCTCACGTGCATGCCTTACACAAAAAGGTAATCATCTACAGCAGATCTGTGTGGTTCTGTAATATAATTGTGTACTTTCTTAAAAAGTAACACTGTATTCTCTGTTACAATAAAAACTGAACACAAACTGAAAATGAATTGATGTTCACAAGTTCTGAGTCTCTTGACCTAAACACAATATTTGCAGAGCAGGATGAGAAGACAAAAACACAACATACAAAAGCACTGAGTCAAACTAAACCCAAAAAGTAGTGAGGTGCCATGAACCTAGAAGCTTTTAATCCTGCCTGGTGTCGCAGCAGCTTGTAGAGAAAACACAGCAGAACAATTCACATCTTTCTTTTTTTTTCTTTCAGCAAAAAGCTGCATGTGTACTCAACTCTTACCATCGTTGTGTAAGCGCCTATTCAGCAGGGTGTCTGGCAACTCAACACTGTGCCTGTCAATCAGGACACCCACCCACTACAGTCTTCCTGACTGCCTGAGGGGAGATTGCCCTCTGTTGCCCGCTTTCAGGACTGCAAAAGGATGGATGGATGGATGGATGGATGGATGGATGGATGGATGGATGGATGGATGGATGGATGGATGGAAGGATGGATGGATAAAAAGGTGAAGGAGATTTTCTGGGACTGAGGTGAGGCTCTCAAGTTAAACAGAGTGAATGGGACTGACAAACCAACATCCAATATTGCCATGCAATATTGCAGCATACTATAAAAAATGCAGTGTACTGCTACAAAAACTCTCATTAGGTCCAAGGCCAGTATCTGCAGCACTATCTTCTATGGCACCACTAATAGTCCCCAAGCTTCAGTGCCTTCATAAACTTCCAGTCCACCTCTCCATGCTGTAGAAGATCCTACTACCATCTTTATCTATAGATCTTCGAAAACCTTTCCTTGACTTGCTTTTCTTTACCTCTTCCCACTAGACCCCTGTAGTAACTTCTGGAGATATACTTAAAAAGACTGAAGGATGAGCATGTTCATGTTAGAACCAACCAATAAATACACCCATACTTCCTATCTCACTTTTTTTCCCCATTTCTTTTCCACAACTATCCAGTAAGGGAATACTTCTGAAATGGATTGCACTTACTGTACAAAAGTCTACCTTCACCTTAAGTCTCTCTGTGGTAGAAGTCGTCAGGTACTGCTTTAATTTAAAGGAGTGCAGTGCTGTCATTTATCAGTTCCTTCAGGGGTTGCAGTGTAAAAAAGCAGTTTCAATGGAAAATTTAAAGACTGGTTTGATAACACAAGCATTCAGCATAAGTTCAGTGACTCAGGCTGTTAGTCACTCCAATTTACAGTTCTGATTACTCCTCATGATGCAGACCAGGACACCTCATATTTTAAAATGTCTTTCTTATCCACGGACCATTTTGGTCTCATAGTTGTGACGCTCATTGCCTGAAATTATGGGGGCTTTTTTCACTTAGAATTGTGCAAAGATTTGGGCTTAATGGGTTATCTGACAAAGCTTGTTACAATTTTTACTTCATATTCATCCATTCTCACAATAACACATTTGTACAGCTCTGCAGAGACATTTTCTTTCTTTTTTTCCCTTTTTTGACGAGGTCATGTTTCACCAGCCTGCAGAGTTTCTTACTGTTGAGTCTTTATCTTACAGTGCACAGTGGGTGTGGTGAACTTGTTCTAAAAATCACATCTGCAGTTGAAAAGAAAAAGAAACTTAAATTTGTCCCACTAAAGATTTAAAGTGAAATTTGTCCATTAAATAAGTGACCATCATCAGTTAATTAAACCTTTCTCTTACTTGAGTCTGTCCTCACTAACAGCTTTTTATCTTGTAAAGAGTATTAGAGACTTTCTGTTGAAAAGTGCTGAAATAAACTGAGTTATTATTATTTATCAAGAGGTCCTTGGGGTTAATGTGCTGACCATCAAGCCTGCTTCATATCTAATGATTAGTTTTATGGCGCCTACCAGTGCCCATAAAACCATCGATAATCATTATAATAATAATAATAATAATAATAATAATAATAATAATAATAATAATAATAATAATAATAATAATAATAAAGTTAGACTATTAATTGCCAATTAGGAAGGCCTGTGTTTTTTCATATCTAGCAACCAGCAACTCATCGGTTGCTAATTCCCGTACAGCTGCTGAAGCAGCTGTGATGTGTATTTCTTTATATTTCTGTGTCAGACTCCTCTGGGAGAAGGATCTAACATTGTGTACTGTATGTGCTCATCTCACCACAACCACAGTGCTCCGACAGCTTTTTTTAACATCTCAACATTAAAAACAAACAGAGTGACAACAACTTCTTCATGTCGCTTTTTTCCCTCTTTTTTTTCCTTCTCCTTCCTTGTTTCATTGATGTCGGCTTTTCAAGAGAACAGGAGTAGCACTCAAGAGAGTGTTGTTGCTATTTTCTCTCCCCTCCCTTTCCTCTGTATCAACACAAAGAATGCTTTCAATTTTTAATGCATCAAGCTCAGAGAGAAGTCGACCCAAACAAGAGGGAGACGAGAAGTAATGATGAGCAGCTTTAAACAGATGAGAGGTTTTACATTGCTCAAAATATCCTCTCTGCTTTCAGCTACAAAGAAAAAGTGTGATGCAGTGAGCTATAGGCAAACATGCATTTTATATTATTTTATTATTATTTTATATGTTATTTGCATTTCTTTAATGATCAGCAGTTATAGGATTCAATCCTACAAATATATGTCATTCTGTGGGTTCATGTTGGTAAATTAGTGACAGTGGTCTAAAACGGGTTTCCTTATTTCAGAGGAGTTGATCTTAATGTATAATGAATTTGCTCTCTCAGTAACTCTGTGCAGCCTTTCTTCAGTTGTTGAGAAAACAAAAAAACATCCTGTTTCTGACATTTATCATAAATATTCTAAAATTAATTTTCATACAATGCAGAGATATTTATTAGAAATGAAAACCAGAAATGAAAACAAATTCTGCAGTGATGTCATTTATTCCCATGAGCACTTGCCAGCTTAGAGGAATGACATCATCATAATAATGAGCATCATCTGTTAAAGTAAGCTATTTAAAAAGATTCACAGTATTCATCTGTCTGCTTTTTCTTCTTCAGGATTACCTGAGAGAAGAAACCAGCACAGGTTTCATGTTATTTCTATCTTAACACACACACGCGCACGCACGCACGCGCACACACATTATCACCAAAGATTAGTTATTTATATAGCGCCAAATCACAACAACAGTTGCCTCAAGTCAATTTATATATTTGTAAGGTAAAGAGAAACCAGAGAACAACCGTATTGGTGACAGAGGGAAGGAAAACCTCCCTTTTAACATGAAAAAACCTCCAGTAGAACCAGGCTCAGGAAGCGGCAGCCATTGGCCGCAAGTCGTTGGGGTGAAGGGAAGAAGACAGGACAACACGTTACTGTAATCCGATTACTATTTTCAAGTAACGAATAAAGTAAGGGATTACTATTGCAAAAACGGTAATTAGATTACCGTTACTTTCCCGTAGGAACGCTGCGTTACTGCGTTACTAAAACCGTGATTTTTTTGCGAGAATGTCTCATGACAGTGACATAAGCAAGTGTGACGTTCGTGACAACAGCTGTGTGCAGATCAACAATGGATCATATACTGAGTGCGGGAGAGAGTATGAGCGTGCAGCGTTTAAAGCGTGGAAGTATTGATCTGATTCCTTAAAAGTGACAAAAACATTAGTGTCCGTTGTGCGTGGGAAGAAAACTTCTTTTTACAGCAAAAAAAAAAAGCCCTAAACTTCCAAGCAAGCGCCGAGTGCGCTATGACGTAATGGGAAACTCACAGAGAAACTCGTGGATTCTTCCACTGACCGCGGCACACCTGCACCAGGGCAAACCTCCGCCTACAATACTCCTGCTTTACAGGTGAAAATAGAGCAAAAGGACCGCTAGTCTTTTATTTTATTTATTTTCTGCTGTGTTTTACTTGCATCTATTTGAAAGACTGAGTGTAGACACAAATATATATATATATATTTTATGTGCTGGAATGAGCAGAAAATAGGTTTAAATATTAAACAGACTTCTTCCAGTCAGAGAATGTTGCATATAATTAAATTTTTGCTTGATACATAAAGTTAAAAGATTAAAACTGATAAAACAAGTTAAAAAAAGAGACTTTTCCATTTGATTACATTTTGTATGATGGATTATGCAGAAAAAGTAGAATTGGGCTGAAAGATCTATCGCTTTATCACCTATTCAGGTTGTAAATCCTGTTTTTAAAAAGTAACTAAGTAATTAATTACTTTTGAAAATAAGTAATCAGTAAAGTAACGGGATTACTTTTTGGGGGGAAGTAATCAGTAATTAGTAACTGATTACTTTTTTCAAGTAACTTGACCAACACTGGACATGACCCCGATACATCCAGTGATAGTTACACCCAATATACAGGCAGCCCACACACCTGTGTTCTCCATAGTCTGCTAAGTCCCCGCTACCCTGTCAGACGTTCCCTTGTTTAGTTACTTCCTGTTTTATTTTGATAGTCACTTGTCTCGTGTATGTTTCCTTTGAATAGCTTTTCGTGATTAGATCCAGCTGTGTTTCCTGGTGTTTCCCATCTCCCTAATGGCCTTGTGTGTGTTTATAACCTTTGTCTCCCCTCAGTGCTCTGTCACATTGTGCTGTTTGTTAACCTTATACTTGCCTGTGTATTTTCCCCCTGTTTGGATTTTTTGAATGTTGGTCTTTGTAGGAAACCTGTACACATGTGTACACTTTTTTTTTTCTTGAAATTCTTCGGCACGTGGAAAAAACACTAGAGGTCATTGGAGCTTTGTGGAAAAAAAATTCAGTTTTCCAAACCTGTTCAATCCATTAAATACTACTGTCAAAAATGGTTTCAAAAGCTTAGAATGTTTTTAAAAACTGTATTTCAGGTGGCAAAACATGCATGCATCCTTTAACAGGGCAGCCCTTAGCGGCTGGAAACACAGTGAGATGGACCGAGGCAAGTGTAGTGGAACAAATTATTTATTTGCTATACAACTCTCCTTACAGCAATTAACTTGTCAAGCTTCTTCACAGCACAAAAATCCCCCTCTAATGACAACTGGCAGCCTTAAATATGTTCAGCTGTCACAGACTAAACCATTATTCCACTCTCAGGTAAATTCTTAAATCCCAACCTTCCACCACAGTATACAATATATCAATAAGAATAAATAAATACATTTACATATTAATAAATATTTCACACTTTAATGTTACACCAAACCCAATATTATAAAAACCCAGAAACCCAAGCACAACAAGATTCACCACACTCTCTTTACCAATGGCCTCTCCTGGAACCTTTAAATGGTGTCTGGACCCCAGGGGAAACATTTGCCCAAACACCTTTAGAGAGGACACAGGCAAGAAAGGTGAGTAATCATTATCTTACAAACACCTATTTGCACCACTTTTATCCCTAGATTTCACACACACATCTGCACTAGTTCTCCTCACTGGTAAACCCCAATCACCACTCTTCTCTCCTGACAGACAACCACCACATTCCTTGACGAGGAACAGCTGTGCAGGATCTGAAACAAGGCTACCAACCGACTTCAAAATCCCCAACAAACAGTCAACAAATATTTAAACTTCTTGTGTGCAAATCCATGCTCAAAGTGCAACGCTAAATAAAGTGCTTGATAAGGTGCTTTTAATAAAGTGAAAGGTGTGCTCTAAAGTGCTATACAGATAATATAAATAAATTTAGTAAGGGAGTCCTCTTCCTTACACATCCTCACGACCACGAACGACTGTGAGGAGTTAAGAAAGCTTTAGGATGGTCCTGCACTCTGCCACATATGAAACACTACAACTATGATGTTGCCACTTAAAACTGCAGTTAAGTAAAATATTTTGTGATCCAGTACTATGCCCTGCCTCGAAATTTGTCCAACTCTAAATGGCTGCAGCTTCAATGAGCTCAGGTACCCATCCATCAGATAAAAAGGAGGAAACCTGCTGGCTTTTGTCCCACAACAAAGACTTGCTGATACCCGTCTTTCAGTGTAAAAGCCTCCTTTTCCCCCACAAGTTCTTTCTTTCTGTGAATCTTCTGAAATCTGCTTGTCCCTGCTCGCTTTGTGAGCATGTCACAGTTTGTGGCAGGTACCAGCCCCCAACTGCCACTTCCTGTCAGCAGACAAGACGAGGACAAAAGGCTGCAGTGCAGCCAGACGAGGAGATGTAGTGGAGTAGAAGTCTTGACCCTGCAGTAAAATAGCTTCGGTTCACCTCGTCTGCTATGGTGGCGAGTAACAGGTCTCAGACTTGACCTCTGCTGAAGAAAGTTACAAAATATAGCCGACACAAGCTGTCGAACAGCGCGGAATGAAGACACAGTAAAAACACTGACTGTCACAGTGGATTTAGACCCTCAATTATGTGTTAACAGAAGGAACCACCTGCTTTAAAAAAAAATCCACTCGCAAGAAAGTTAGTTTAAACAAAACAATGATGTCAATAATATATGCAGAAACAAACAAAACAACCAGCTGTCATGTGAAATATCATCTTTAAACTTGTTTCCAATATGGAAACACTCATTTTTCAAGCACTAATATAATACGCCTTGTTTCTCTTCTCACTGACATGATCTTGTTTTTCTTTTTACTTTAATTAAAGTAATTATATGTGGAGACATGTTGTTTTACAGTGGATGAATACAGTGTCGTCAGGGTCACTGACGAGACAAACTTGCAGGTATGTGACAGCCTGTGCTGTATGTAACTGTTTATGTAAGGCTGCCACAGCATGTGTGAAAATACTATCAGCCATATTCATGAAAAAGTTCAAGTTCACCACATCCACAGAAATGAAGACCTGTCATTGAGAATGATTTTGATTAGCAGGTAAACTTTGTGAAAGGTAGAGGAATGTATTTCCTATTTAATAAGACTATAAGTGGTGTAACTATTATAAAAGCACTATTATTGTGACAGGAAACAATCGGCTTAGTAAAGAGAAATAACTGTGTCATTACTTTAAGGCATGGAGAAAAAAATAAAGAACTGACTATACTCACAGAAACTTAGTGTGATGAAATTGACTCTCGGGAGAAAAGGAAGACAGTTATTTCCTCTGCTAACAGGAAGAAGCTTATTAAAGTTACAACCTCAGAAATCAACAATTAACAGCACCTCAGATTAATGTCCACATCGCTGCTTCCCAGAGTTCAAGCACCAGACATATCTGAGCATCAACTGTCAGGAGGAGACTGTGTGAATCAGGCCAGAACTGATGCAAAAATACTGAGGGAAACAAAGATGAAGAAGAAGAGAACTGCTGGCACCAAGATACACAATGAAAGGATGTTACGGAAATCTCAACTTTTGACTGCCAAGTTCAATATCTGAGATTTGTATGCGCATGTGTGAAGCTGGTGAAACTGTTGGATATCTAACAGTTCAGGGTGGTTTGAGCAGGAAGCATAGTGCATCAGATCTGGCCTCCACTATCACTGACCTAATTCCACCTGACATGGTTTGAGATGAGTCAGAGAGTAAAGTGAATCTCAAACTACCAATAAGAGCAGTATATGTAATATATGCATGTGGGCACCTCTCAATTCTGGCTAAGAGAACGAAAAGCAAAGCTGTTATCAAAACAGAATAAAAGATCTTCATATGCTTTTATCTCACGTTATCCCAGCATCCTCCTCTGTCACACCAACGCTCTGCGTGTCGTCCTCCTCTACATCCATGAATCTTCTCTGAGGTCTTCCTCTTGTCCTCCTGCCTGGCAGCTCCATCTTCATCACTGTTTGTCCATTATATCCACTCTCTCTCCTCTGAACATATCCAAACTGTCTCAGGCGTGCCTCTCTAACTTTGAGCTGTCTCTCTCATTTCTAAGGCTGTCCATCCTGCTCACTTCCAATGAAGAACTTAACATTCATATCTCTGCCACCTCCAGCCCAACATCCTGTGTTTTTGTTAGTGCCAACATCTCCAAAGCATACATCATAGCAGGTCTCACTACCATTCTTCCTTGTGTTATATGTAGTACTATCTATACAGTCAGCAACTAGTGTCTTGTGCTTTGTTTTTACTCAGTAACTTCTCATTTTCTGTACATTTACAGAGATGAGACAAGTTATTGTAAATGATGTAAAACTAAAGATGACACAAGAATACATCTGACTGACTTGAGAGCATGCAGCAGTTACTTGACATAACATTCCAGCTTTTATCAGTTTTGCTTGTTATGTGCTAAGATTGTGTTTGTTATGTGCTTTGTACAGCAAAATTATGTGAATTCAGTACTGACAATCATATCCAGGCTCTGTGATGCCTTCAAAAGACACTATTTTCATTCAAATCTAACACTTATTAGAAAGAACAAGCACTAACAGGAGTTACTTTTTAACAGATCTTCTCTGCTGCATTAATTTAAATTTGGTCTTTGTGATTGTTTGCACATTCATCTTGCAGAAGCACTTTGATGTAGATTCAGCAGATTATTTTTTGTCTCTGCAAAAAAAGGAAAAAAGAAAAAAAAAGATAACTCCTGTCAGTTCTGAGCTTAAAAAAACATTGTTTCCTTACTTGTGAATTTTGTTACATAAGTTAGTGTATTTTGCAAAAGTTACTTCCAAGGAGCCAGACTTTTTTAAAGGTTTTCTTTGGACACTGGCTGCTTTCACATAAATTTTCAGTCCAGTCTTTGTACCTGACCATTTTCAGATGAATACCTTTTGTTGGTTAAACCATTTAATGCTGACGTAGAGGTATGACAAAAATTGTCTCAGAGGAGGGGTGGCCATCAAGAAATCATTCTTAAGGAAGGGAAACAGGGAGAAAAGGCGGAGGTATGGAGAAAATCAGTAGCAACAGGTCTGATGAAGCGATGAATCCAAATGTGAAAGTTCTGATGAAGATGGTTGTCAATATGTATGCAGGAGGTCAGGAGAGGGGTACAACACTGAGTGTCTACAGCCATCTGTAAAACATATTTGAGGTTCTGTCCTGGCTTGGAGTTCTCAGTCAGTGGTGCTGGGGATCGTGTTAACATTGATGGCGGCATTGATGTGGAAAAGTACCATTAGATTTTGATCCACCATGTCTACCTACCATCTGGAAAGCATCTACCGTATATTCCGGACTACAAAGCGCACCCGAATATTAGCCGCACAAGCTAAAATCAGGGGAAAATCCTGTTTTGTACATACATTAGCCGCACCTGACTAAAAGCCGCAGGTGTTTCAATGTTGTAAGTTACTTTAAAATAGTAACTTAGTTACATTACTAGTTACTTCTCTCAAAAGTAACTCAGTTACTTCAAGTTACTCGTTACTTTCAAAGTAACTAGTTACTAGGGAAAGTAAGCTTGGTTTTACTCATAACGTC
>NW_024582511.1:1473506-1491440 GCF_018398535.1 Haplochromis burtoni
CTTAACCATGGCAACCGTAACGCTGCCGCCTGGAACAAAAGAACGTAGCTGTCAAACAAAACCCAAACAGTCCTGACCCGCGACAATATGAAACAGGAAAGTACCCCAGTGTAATCCATTTATTTCAACAAAGTAACTGTATTCTAATACCACCTTTTTAAACGGTAACTGTAACGGAATACAGTTACTCATATTTTGTATTTTAAATACGTAACGGCGGTACATGTATTCCGTTACTCCCCAACACTGTAACTAGTTACCGTGCTCGTTACCACAATAATAACGTAGTTACTGTAACGCGTTACTTAATAACGCGTTAGTCCCAACACTGGTAATAAGACAGATATTTACTTTTGGTATGATTTGATTACACAGGTTTCATTGTCATACAAAATAAATGAAGGCGCTGGCAATTACCGTAATTGTTCGGGCTATAAGCCGCTACTTTTTGCACAAGCTTTGAACCCTGCGGCTTTTAGTCAGGTGCGGCTTTTCTATGGATTGTCCATGATTTTTGTGATATCGTAAGAGGATTTGTTTTGTTTGTTCCGCTGTTGTACGGCACTACGTTGCCTGGCGGAAGGGCATGTGATCAGACACACAGTATCAGGGTTCAAGAGTGGCATGTTGGTCACATGTCCGTCCGCCAGGCAACGTAGTGCCGTACGAAGTAGCGCGAAAAACAAACTTCAAAGTAGCGCTACACGTTCAGTGGGAGGCGTGGATGATGAGCGGCGATAAACTTGCGAAAAGCAAGTTATGCCCAACTCCACCACTGACAGCGTGGAAAAGTGTGAAAACATCCACGATCACCAACGGATTTCGAAGGGCTGGACTGCTGCATGATGGAGAGGAGGACACCGCCACGGCCCTTCTGAGGGTGTTCGACTCTGACACTGACAACGAGGATTTCTTTGGTTTTGAAAGTGACAACGAAGGAAGAGAAGCGGAGAGTGGATGACGAAGCCATCCTGAGCCTGTTCGTTTCCGACACTGGAGAAGAGGACTTTGGTGGTTTTAGTGCGCAGGAAGAAGAGAAAGAGGTGGTGAATGACTGACTTTTCTTCTTGTTAAAGCGTGTCACTGCACCTGAGCCTAAAAGGTAGTCTGAATCTATTTTTCTGGTGTGCTGTAGGTTATTGTTATGTACTACATTTGTTACTCATTTATGAAGCACAGTACATGTTTCGTACTTGTAATTACCGCTACTTGTACATATACCTAAAAAGTTATGCAAATATGTACCCATAACTTGTTTTTTTTTTTTTTTTTTTTTTTTTTGGCCTGTCCCGTTTGGCTCTTTTGCCATCAGAATTGTTGTCTAAAGGCAAAGAAAGATGCCCAACGGATTTACTTTACCAAATTGACCATCCCAGCCTTGCCGTAATGGTCCATTTGATTCACCTTTTATTGTTTATTTTATTTTCACTTACTGAATACGGGACAGACTTGACTGGGGGAAAGAAGGGGAGAAAGAAAGAGGGAAAGAGAAATCAGTACCCATAACTTGTTTTTCAAAATATTAATAAAAGTGATGTGTCTCCAAACAGCCATCTCTTTCCTGACAATTCCCTTTGTGCATATTCTCTTACATATGATAAGTCCAACACTGCTTATTACCAGACCCAAACATGGACATAGTTTAAAATCAGATACTCGCCTCACTGCCTCTCAGAGAAAGTTTGAACAGAGACACTCACCACTCTTTTTAAAACCTCACACCATCAGCCGGCAAACATGGCAAACTTTATTAAAATGATACTTGCAAATTGCAGCTACAAAGAGTGGTAGCAAATATATGACTGAATAAAAACCACTCAGGTGAACAGTAAAAGAAGTAAATCCAGTTTACAGAGGGATAAAACTGCCAAATGCAACAAGAATGAAAGACATAAAAGGGAAGCGGATAAAGAGCTGTTTGTACTAAAGTCTTTTAGGTGGTAATTTAACAGGCAGGCTGATGTTTTATTTCTCAGGAGAAGAGTATCTTCTCTCCATCAAATTTACAGAGAGCCCAGGGAGGATGGGATTGCTCAGCTCAGC
The DNA here is from genome assembly GCF_018398535.1 of Haplochromis burtoni. NCBI lineage: Eukaryota > Metazoa > Chordata > Actinopteri > Cichliformes > Cichlidae > Haplochromis > Haplochromis burtoni. The sequence continues at coordinate 1,475,550 of NW_024582511.1, forward strand.
TGAAACCTATTGACTGTTTGCGTGTTGGAGTGGACTGATGACCACCCGCCTGCGGATTAGTACAGTGAAACAACACAAGTCTGAAAGAATTTAAAACTATGGTGCATCTGATTTAAACTGGGATTTCATTTAGCTTAGGCTCCATTCACACACTAAAAACAAGTTGTGACCACTTGGCAACCATCAGTGTGCATATTCTAAGACTGTGATTGGTTGTTGGCAAATGCAAGGTGAAACTGATCACAGAGATGCATATGGGGTACACCAAAAACCTCTTTGTAATTGTTTTGTTGCTTCCAGATTGTTGCCGGTACTCTTATCTGCAGACATTTGCAAAGTATTCACAAAAATGGCAATGGATCTATTGAGGGAATGGCACAAACTGGTCTGTGGATCTTTAATCAAGTGAAATAGAGTCAAATATAAAATGTAAGTGTGATTAGTCAGTATGGAGTGATTGAGGCTGTTCTGAGCTTGATTAATGATGATTATATAGTATTTAACAACTCATTATTATTGTAATCATTTTCCATTTGGGCTAAGTTACATTTTCTCTTGGAGTTATTTAGTCTACCTACACTCAGTGCTCCAGACCACTCCAGTCACAAACATATGTTCTATGTGTGTTTAGGATAAGCACTGGGATCAACACACAACTGCTGGTTTTGGTGGGTAAAAGTTGAACACTGTATAACACAATTAGTGGTTAAAAATGAGATGTTTGCTGCAGTAAAACTGCATGAAATTAACATTTTTTTATGTTACTATATTTGCACTTAAGATATAACAATGTAAATTATTTATGGTTACCATGAAGAAGAAACACAGAGTTTATGTCCACACTCCATCAGATAAGGTCCAATAGTTGAGTTTTAGGTCAGGCAATGGTTTTAATCCAATGTAAAGGCAAGATTTGCCTTTCAAGTTAGTATTTTGTTCATTAAACTAAACCCTGACACTTTCCACTCCGCAACAATTTGCTGCCAGTGCACAAATATAATACTAAAATAGCAGAGTCACTTCAAGCAGTTATTGTGCTGCAGGAGCTGATATCAGCCTCTCAGTAGACTGCATATAAAAGTTGGGCATGGGAAAGTGCAGTCAGGGTGAAAGCGCAAAAACGATAATAAAGGTGGACTTTTTTTACAGTATACCTATGCTGTCTGAGTGTGCAGCACTTTCTCACTGGTGGTGCCTTGAAAACATCAGCATGGTGATAGCTAAATGGCTCACCTTGAGATTTCAGAGTAGGATCTTACTTCTTGCAGCATCCATCATAAGAATGCAGTCTAAAATTAAAAAATTAACATTTTCTTACTTGCTGATAGGCGGTCACCTGATGATAGAAGTTGTAATCTTGTCTCAGCAAAGTCTTCTGCTTCACAGCAAAGAGTAATCTCTGAGCACCAAACAGCATCAAAATAATGTCACTGTATGTTGACATCAGCACATCACTGATTATCAATTAAAATCTCACAGTGCCACAAATCAAATGGTCTAATTTTTAGGATACCAGCAACTGTTCCTGTGGAGAAACCGACAATGAAAAAGTGAGTTACCTTTTCTATAGATTCTTGTTAGATCAGTATATGCAAACTATTCCCACTTTGGGTTTAATAGACAAAATGCTTTCGAGAACACACAGATGCGAAATGTGTGACATTTATAACTCTGAGCAGAAAAGTTGGAGCAGTTTCATGATATTATAACTGCTGGCCTAGCGCTGTCCTTAAGGAAGAACAAACAAAAGTCCTTCAAACAACTTCTGAAAAACATATACAGTCTCACAATGACACACACAACAGCTGGCTATACAGTGCAGAAACTGAGTGCTGCTGTGTTGTATAGTTTGCATTGGCTTGCATGATCAAATCCAAGTGTGTCACATTGTGGTTTCACTCCTCCAGCTTTTCTCTGCACACTTTTCCCTCCGGACCCAAATGGGTCACTGAAGAGAGGCTCAAAGCGAAAGCCCAACCGAAATATTTGAAAGTATTTCCTCTAAAAGGAAAGAGTCTGGATGCATTGGGGGATAGTAGGGGGGAAAATAGAAAGATTCACTCTAGCTTTTTGTCATCGTTTCAGCCCTTCATATTTTTGTGAGCCTGACCCTTTGGGAGCGTTGCCGACGGCGCTGGACAGAGCTGCCCGGACAACAAAAGAGGAGTCTTTACTTTTCATCCGTGCTGGCCTTGCTCTCCCGGGGGTTAAGATGACCATCGATCGGCCAACCTGATAAACACAAAGAGCTGCTGGTGGAAGCGCTCACAAAGCAGTCCAGCTCTGTCTGTCAATTATCCAGAGTCTACTAAAACCCTCTCTGTCTGTGTCTCTGCTCTCCACTACATCTCATGTGCTCTGAATGCACCACGCGCCCATGCATTACACCGCTCGTTCTGCAGAAATATGGTCACATGGGGCTTCTGAAGAATATTCAGAGACTGTGTTGTTTATTCTGTCATTAAAAGATATCTTTAAATTTTGTGCATTAGGGCTGAAAGAGCTTTTTAGCTCTAGGTTTAGAAGATTTTCCCTCTTGCATTTCTGCCACCCACTCCTCTCTAGGGAATCACTGCTCCCATGTCCTCTAGACCCACCGCAATCCCCCGACCTCCTCCTCCTCCTCCTCCAGCTCTGGATACCTCCTCCCTTTTCAGCAGAGATCACATGTTTGCAAATGGGCCCCATGGCTGGAGAGCTTGGCGGTTGGAGGACTCCCCGGTGGATCCGCCAATTAGCCCCAGCCCCCGGCCTCAGAGAAGTGGAGCGAGGCCGGCAGTGGAGAGAGCTCCACAACGTCCCCAGAGTTTCCTTTTAACGGGTGACCGCCAAAGATGGGTCGAGGAGAGGCGAGGAGACGAGAGGGGGAGCGGGGCGGGGGTGGTGTGGGTGGAGTGAGGGCTGCAGAGGGTGTGACGGTGAGGATAATGGATGACCTTTTTGTCTGTTTTGCCGCTAAGGATTTTGAATCAATTGCAGCTTCTGTCGCCCCGTCAGGCACTATAGCTTCAACTTGTGGGAAAGAGACAAGTGGCCAAGTGTGGAAATAGTTGAAGAAGGCTCATTAGGGCACCAGTTTCTGAAAATGGCTCCTTTCCTTCATTTTTTCCAGCATGGGTTAATTGAAACGTGTGTAAAGCTCAGTTTTTCTACTCCTCACAGAGAGCCGACTCCACCAAACACTGAAGCATTGATTATTGATTATAATATTGATTATTATGTCGATGGCCACAGGAAACCAGACAGTTTGAGATACACACATATATATTTGTGTCAGATACAGAATGGACCCAAAAGACAGATTCAACACCAGAGATGGGCAGTAACCCACTGTGTTACTAAACTATTGTTTGTGAGTGTCTCATGACAATGACGTAAGCGCATGCAACGTTCATGGCAGCAACAGACGTGTGTAGATCAACAATGGATAATATAGAGAGCGGGAGAGAGTACAACCATGCAGCGATTAAAGCATGGAAGTATTGACATTAGTTTGATTCCATAAAAAGTGACAAAAACATTAGCGTCCACTGTACACTCTGCGTGGGAGGAAAACTTCTTCCTACAGCAAAAAATTAAACTTCAAATTTGAGCAAGCACCTAGCACGGTGCCACGGGAATGTGAAATTCACAGAGAAACCCCCGGATCCACATGACCGCTGCGTCACCGGGCAAACCTCCACCTGCCCCACTTGCTGTGTTTTACTTGCATCTATTGGAAAGAGTGAGTGTAAACAAAACATTATTTTATTTTATATGCTGTGGAATATGTGTAGAAAATAGGTTTAAATGTTAAACAATTTCTTCAAGTCAAGGACAGTTGCATATTGCATATAATTTAATTTTAGCTTAATGCAATGTGCAAAAAATTAAAAGATTAGAACTAATAAAACAATTTTTCAGAAGAGGCTTTCCATTTGATTGAATTGGGCTGAAAGGTCTATTGCTTTATTACGTATTCAGCTTGTGTATCATGTTTTTAAAAAGTAACTAAGAAACTAAGTAACTAATTACTTTCGAAAATAAGTAAGCAGTAAAGTAATGGGATTACTGTTTTGGAGAAAAAATCAGTAATTAGTAACTATTTCCTTTTTCAAGTAACTTGACCAACACTGTTCAACACAGACACTTGAGATACGCGAAACAACTTTATTTACAGTGACTATATGCAATGGTGTGTGAAACACTATGATAGTGAGCAGGGGCAGGAACTATATACAGGGGCGAGAGCAAAAATACTAAAGCTATGCGCAGTAACAAAACCTAGTGAGCGTGAGCTATGATGTGAGCAAAATACTATTACTATGAATACAGAAATGATGCTATGTACATAAGCATGAGCTAAATACTGTGACCATGGTGACACTGACAACTAATAGATAGAAATAAACACTGTGAGGTAACTGTTTTGGGACAGAATAAAGAATTTGGCAAAGAAATGAAGGGGCGAGAGCCGGTGATCAGAGACATTGTCTGTGGGTGGAGGTACGCAGACAATGTGTACCTCCACCCTCCATGAGAAGAGTAGATGAGGTCGTGAAGGTCCAGGTGAGTATAAGAATGATCCAATCCAAATGTTTTCTGTGGTGAGGCACGCAGGTGAGAGAGAGAGAATGTAGTCTGTACCCGAGATGCGGCTGTGATGGCGGCAGATGAGACAGATGAGATAGCTGTAGGCAGTTGGAGAGAATGTTCTGTGGATTCAACCAGAGAAATCAAGGCAAGTACAAACACAGAGGAGGAGACATGAAGCACAGTCAAAAAATACTGCCACTCTCCCAAACCATGACACTTTGATACTGTTTCCATGTACGCTTGCATGTTTCAAACACTTGCTGGAGTTGTTTCCCATTTTCCGAACAAAACAAAGAAATGAGAACTGGCTCAAGACTTTTTGGCCATTCGCTTTTTAAATAGAACACAAACCGGCATTACTTCCATCGCTTTAGTTTGAGTTTTTTCATGTTTATTCAGATGTGATTCTCGATAAGATAACAGACATAAAAGATGGCTGCATAGTGGTACTTCACCCACTGAGCAGTGAAGTGTTGTGAAGCCTTGGGCAGCTTTTTAAAACTAGACATCAAAAACACAGCTTGGGTCGACCAAGGGAAAACACACACTCATTAGGTAACTCGTCGACCACAATTGCCAATGAACATTTAAACCTAAGAGCATTTTTGACTCCAATGCTCGCAAAATTACCTTCATGTTGAATTCAAAGATACTTTAAAGGAGAATCTTAGACCATAAACGATTCAGGAAAAGGAGCTCAGGACTGCAGGTTGATTGGCTTCTCTCTTCCCTTTCTCCAGATCTCCAGAGTGGTCAAGCCTGATTTTACAGGAACACGTTTTTCATACTTTCACTGTTACACATGGAAGCTGTCCAAAACAAAACAGGCCTATTACTGAGCCACTGAGTTGGAGGCTAAGGATGGATGGTTAAGTGGTACTCTCTGAGTTTCCACATGCTTTAAGGCTTCAGACTGAACCAATGATCTTCTTGAGCCTTGAGCATCCTTGACCTTATAAAATGTCTGATTTAGTACAATGTACACTAAACATGTTTATGCTCTGTCTCACCGAGTGGACTTTTCTCCAGTCATAATGTATAAAATAAAACAGGAGAAAGATTTTATGATAAAAAAGGAAATATTATCTTCAGCTCCACATTCAAAACCGTGCAGCCTGCCAGGACCGTGCTGAACTTCCCGTGCGGATGCCACAGTTTACACTAGACACACACGGAAGTCAAGGAGGACACTATTTACCCACTCATTCCTGCTTGTTAGGTCAAAAGTTTCCTTTGAGCTTTTTCAGGAAAAGCAGAGCAGGACCAAATTAACAAGAGCACACACATTCGAGTCTCGAATCCAGCGCACAGATAGCAGACTGAGTTCAGACAAATTTTAGACAGCAAAGCACAGATGTAAAGTTTGCCTAAAACTCCTTATGAGGAGGACAATGCAGCAACAGAATTAAAGAAAAAAGAAAAAAGTTGGAAAGCTGAGATTAGCCGAGGCTGCAAAAAGACAGAGAGGCAAAGCGAACAGCTGGCTGGGACAGATACTGCTGTTTCAGACCTCTCCCCACCCCCAGTGCGTAAACAAACTGGCAGTCTGTTTGATTTATGGAGTGCGTCGCTGACCGGATGGCCATTATTGCGACTGAAAGAAGCAGGAGTGAGAATGGTCGTCATCAGTGAAACGTGTCCACGCTGCAGCCTTTCACAGGTCTAGCAGACTTTGTCTTGCGCTCTTTGTCAGCTTGGCATCTCCAAACAGTTTTCTGATTCAGCGGCTGACAGTCGAGCTGCGCGCGACCACTCGGACGCGCTGTAAATCATCAACGGTGAACACAGAGAAGCCGTTTGGCTCCGGGAGATGTGTCTTTGTGTCTCCTCGGTGTAGACTTTGGCGAGTGATTAATCATTACACTCTTCAGTGTTGGGAGGTAATTTATGGCTTCAATTCATAGCCTTTATCATTATGCGGGAGTGTTTGGTTGAGGGGAAACGCAGCTTGAGAGCTCAGACTGGGGAAAACAACGCATGTTCATTGTAACGCCCGAGCTGAACTGTCACACTTTACTTTTATTAATCCAACATCAATGTGTTTCACATTCACATAAGTCCCCTGGGTATTAATGAAGGTCATTCCGCTCCATATAAGCCCCAAGGGTCACTAATGGCTTCTAAGTGAGCTACAAGTGGGGCCTTGCAGCAAACACAGCTATATTTTACTGAAAATGGCACACAAAGAGGAAAAGGGCAAAATCACCTTTTTCGGGGCATTTTTAGTATTCACATAACAAGATCATCAAGGAAAGTACAGAAAGTAGCAGATAAAGAACCAAAGCACACCGACACCTATCACCCTAATCGTATTATAGTCATAATGGAAATGAATGAGAAAGTTTGCATGTAAGAAAACCAAATTAAAAAAGGAAGCAATATTTTCAGGACTGTTAGCGTCCACATATTGCTGCGTCCCATTTCGAGTTTCACATTGTTTCTAATCTCATTAACTGGTAGACATCCACTGTGCTGACAGCCATCGCAGTGATAAAATACAATGGCGCCAGCAAAACCTCAGATCCACGCTGGGTCCAGAGTGAATCACACAGGTCCATAAAGAAGCTCACTGAATTCACATTGCTGATTAAACAGGTCAGCAGTGGGAATAAATCCTTTGGCATATTAAAGGACAATTTGGTTTCTGTTGTGGAAGCTGTAAAATGCCCCAAAGTCCAATCTGGCCAAAGCATATGTGAGCTGTAAAAAGTGGCTACGGCTGACATGTTTATTTGTTCATACGCCGACTGAAGTGCTCCAAAGGCCAGCAGAGTCAGGAGTCTCTGCTAACAGGCCACAGGAGGGGGGAGAAGAACCCGGTGTTCAGATGATTGATGCATCGGCATATCTCATCATGTCTGGGTACAAGAGATGATAGAGCTGCCGGCGAGATGAGAGGCTTTTAGCCACTGGATGGGTCAAACAGCCCTATCGTCATGGTAAAAGGCCAGCGTAAATCTCTGAGCCGCCGCTGCTGCCCTGCCAGCTGATCAATACTGATCTAAAAGTGATGAATGTGAGCTCGATGGACTTCTGCTTCTCAGATGGGTGTTTTTGGTAACAACGGGGAGGACTGGGCGATAAAAAAGAAGCTCTGAAATGGTACGTGTCACTGACCGGTGATGTCCATGTATTTATATCATTATAAATTAGAATAAACATAAACTCTGGAGATGTTGTGTTTAATAATGTTCTGTGTTTGATTATTTTGTTCTGATGCTGTTGTCACCCAGTGTGTGAGGCACAGACAGTTTTCTAGAGAAAACATGACAGTAAAAAGGCAGAAACACCAAAAAGTTCAGTCTCACATTAATTAGGCTGTTAGAGAACTGCATACGCTCTGTTTTCACTAAATGTTCACTAAATGAAAACTTATGCAATTAATGATTTTTTTCAGCATTACACTCACTGGCTTTGGTTTGTTTTCTGTGAAGAACATATAAAAGAATACATTTCCCCCCCCCACTCACCAACACACACACACACACACTGAAATTACCTTTATGTGTTTTTATTAAAGCGTGGAAACTACGTGCTGTCCTCCTGTCACCTGCTCTTTGTCTCTGTGTGTGTACCCTTTAGTCTTGTGGGTATTGTCATATACTCCTTCTCAGCTTCAAATTATGGAGAATTACAGATGTGAAAAAATGGTGAAACTGAAGGGCCGTGGTGTAACAAGAGGAAACGTGAATTGTGATTCACATGCAGGAAATCAAGTCTTCCATTGAACTTTTCAGCCCTGAAGAAAACCCAGAAAATCATCCTGAATTTCTGTATCTAAATTCCATCTTATCACATCTGCAAAGTATTTTTTATGTATTAAAATACAATGGCTGTGTTATTTGTAAGGACCTGATAACACGTTGCAACCAACAGACATGTGGATACTGGCTGACTAAAAAAACATTTTAAAAAAGCACAAGGAAGTAAAATGCAGATTCATTTAGTCTGGTAAATTTCACCAGCAGGATCATAATCCTGGAAATGATGTTTCATCTCGTAAGTGGGACCATTATGCTTCATCTTATTTTTTGGATCCTGAGTTTTCATTTTCACCTCCTGTTTGGTGTTTCAATTTCAGTTTTTCAGGATTATCCAACCATAGTAATCCAAACTGGAAAAATATATAGGTTTAAAAACTAATTTAGGAATCTAATACAGCCATGTGGCCTGAAGAATCTAAGACGAGACGTACCAAACCGGTCTTATGTGTGACACGAATTGTGGCATTTTTCTCACGATAGTCTCACTATAGCACAAACTTTCAACAGAAAATGATTTAAAAGAAACAGTGCTTTAAAAGAATTAGCAAGTGTTGTATTTTAGCCCAAAGCTATCATGTTTAAGCTTAACCAAGCAATCGATTTTCAATTAATGAAATATTTAAAGAATACCATTAGGGGAATGTCATGGGCTGTGTGAGCAGTATATGATTCGCTCCATCACCAAAACCCCAAAAACCACCAAACGTGTCATTTTATTTCTTTTAAAAGTGGAACATTTGTGAAAATAGCCACAGATGAGTACACACGATAAAAATGTTGGGAATTGAAAAACATGACTTAATAGATTAGAGTTTGTGACTGTTTCAGGAGCTGCTGTGAGACTGTACTGGACACACAGAACAGGAAATGCATAACATGAAATTGACCAGGAATGGGGAAAGTGCACAGAAAAGAAGATGGAAAAGAGCTCAGTGAAATGAAAATAGCATCCAAAGTTCAAAAACCTAATAAGACCCTAGGCCATGGAATTTTATGAGGTTTAGTAGTATGCTCACAGTTTTGACAAAGATAGATCCTTTTAAAATTTTGGAAGCTTCTACTTCTACATTTCCTCACATGCCATCTGTTATATGATTGCTTACTTAATGAGGCGCGAAGGTAGGAAAGCAAGAACATGCAACATGTCGATGCTCATGTGACAGATATAATCTGGCAGAAAATATGTTCCTTTTGAAATGTAATTAAGAATGATGTTTAGTCAGACTACATAAGCCATGACCATAATAGAGGAATCTCATAACAGGTTCAAATGTGCAGATTGAAGTGCAGGTGTGATTCATGGGTTCCCTGTTTCAACGTCTGTTGTGAAAATCTATTCTCTAACAGAATATCACATTGTTCCAAAACCCATAAGTATTTTACGAGCTGAGAACTGCTGACTGTGGAGACTGCAGTTTATTATTTGGATAATTTTCATTGTTACTTTTAAAACCTCTCGGTGAAGTAGCACTGCAGCTTCCCTTCAAACGCCCAAATCAATCACATCGCTCTGAAAAAAGAACATTTTCTATCCACAGTGCGGTCGTACTTCAGCTGGGTCCTTTTGCCAAACCAAGAGTGTTACAGTGGTTTCCTCTAACTGCAGACTTTAACAGGAGTGACTCTTAAAGCCTGACTGTTTGAGGTTTTCCTTTGAGCCAGAGTGAAGGTCTTGCCAGCCACACCACAGTAATGACAATTTTGAATGTCAAGCAAGTATTTGTTTGCTTTTTGGCACGAGAATGGGACGAGGTACGTATGGGGAGGGAAATATTTGTTTTTCCTCTTTTTTCATTCGAGGGGTCAATCTGATTCAAAAAGTAATTAAAATTGTTCAAATTTGACAATTTGTCTGCTCTCCTCTCGTCTTTTGGTAAAATAGACGTTTTACTAATTAAACTAATTTTACCATCACATTAAATTTTTATTATTTTAGTTTATCTTTGTAATGTAATTGTAATATAATTGTAAATGTACGTGTATGACCTTTTTTGCACACTGTAAAAACTATTGTTCCACCTGTTCATTGATTTGGGACATTTGAACAAGTTTTGTATTCAGTTAACGTCTTATGAGGGAGGAAGATGATGGTGGAATAAATGTGAAAATAGACACGACATCAAAATACAGCATACCAGGATATAATCGAGAGGCAGAGGAAGCAAACACAGCTCTCTGTGTAACAGAGACCCTCAGAGTCACACTGATGAATGCAGGTGTCATGCTAAATGTCAGTATGAGTTTGAGGGTGTAGTATCTGCTCCCGCCACCTAAGGTCCTCAGTAGTAGGAGTGCCAAGGATCATACCTTTGTGTAGCCAGTCAACTGAACAAGCCATCCAAGTTGTTTTCCTTTGGTGATTCCCCACCTGCTGGTTTCTTGATGGTTTTGGTTGCCGGGGAAAGTCTTCTGCTGCAGCCTTGCTCTGCTGTCACTTCAGATATAAATGAAGACAGAAAACTAAACAGCAGTGATATTTGTAGGGTTACTGAAGTTGGGCTAGCTGGTATATAATGATGTACTACATGGTGGCTAGCTACACAGCTATGTCAGCATAACATAAACACAGTTAAGCTGGAGGATGAACGCTAACTTTTATCCACTCGATAAAAGTTATCGTGAGGGTCCCCGATAGTTAGGAACAAATGCAGTCACATGGCAGGATGCTGTAAACCAGGGGTGTCAAACTCAAATACACAGTGGGCCAAAATTCAAAACAGACCAAACTTCAGTCAGGAGAAGAACTGAGATAATCCATCCACAATATAAGGTTAGTCATTAACAGTTTTGGGGAGTAACGGAATACATGTCCCGCCGTTACATATTTAAAATACAAAATATGAGTAACTGTATTCCGTTACAGGTAGCATTTAAAAAGGTGGTATTTAGAATACAGTTACTTTGTTGAAATTAATGGATTACACGGCGGTACTTTCCTGTTTCATATTGTGGCCAGTCAGGACTGTTTTGTTTGACAGCTACGTTCTGTAGTTCCAGGCGGCAGCGTTGCGGTTGCCATGGTTACAGGGTGACGCTCTCGCTCTGCGTGTTTCCTGGGTGAGAGAGCGCCTTTTTGTTGTTGTTGTTGTGCTAAGCTGAATGCTGACAGAATGCTACAGCTCTAAAGAATGTAGCATCATGGGCAGTGTAGTCCGTACTGCAGGGAGAATGGACTGCCATACTCGTTATGTGTCTGTGAGCGCGAGGTGGGAGAAAAAGGAGAGTCGAAAAGTACGAGTTGTCATCGAGCAAAAACGGGAGCTGGAAGCATGTAAATATAATAATAACCACTGCAGCCAAGAAGAGTGCCTGACGAGCCCAGTTGTAAGTAAGCTATTAAGACTCGACTGTACGCTTTGTTCGTGTTTTCCTCCAAAACAATAAGTTCAGTTGGAGCAGCCTTTCAACACCTCTCTCTGTCTTCTGTTACGTTACTCTCATTGAGTAACATAACGGAATACATTACAGAATACATTTTAGGGCATGTATTCTGTAATGGAATACATTTTAAAAGTAACCATCCCAACACTGGTCATTAATATACTGCTCATCGTAAGGTTTTAAAAACTGAGCTTTAAAATTAATAATGGTAATAAAACCGAGAGAGGCTGACAGTGATCACTGACTGTTTTTAGGGGCCTGCTTGTCAGATTAAATAGAACAAGATACAAAGCATTAAAACATGTTAAAAACACAACAGCCTTAATAAACGCAGAGTATTTTGGTCAAACGCAAAATTTTTATTTCAAAGTTCTGTAGCGTAGAAGTTTAAAATGGCTGTCTCTCCCTCCTCAGGCCTTTTCCTGACGGTTGACGCCTGTTGTTTGTTTGTGCTCTGAGGTGATGCTGGAGCTCGCTCTGTTATCTGCAGTGACTCACCTCCAGCTCTGACAGCGAAGCTCCTCTCCACAGTTTGCTGTGTTAGGGCAAATGCAGACTTCTCTGCCACTCAAGTGTTTGTGTGGAGAGTTGGCCGGCTCCTTGTCGGAACTCTCAGCATCCTTGGTGAAGCGGAGGTGGGCGGACTGTGTCGCTGCGTGCAGTTTCAGCTAAGCGTTTCATCTTTTCATCCAGCTTGTGTTTTTTTTTTTTTCCTTTTTCCTTCTCAGTTCCTTGGATAGTTCTGGCATCGAGAGTGAAACAGCACTGGCAGATAAAGAAAGAGTGAGAGTGTGACACAGAGTGAAAGGGTTTGTGTGAGCGAGCCTCTAATGAATACAACTTCTGTTTCAGAGAAAACAGCCTTGTTTTCTGCAGAGATCCAAGATTTGCATGTAAATATGTTGGCGAGTGGAGAGAGCATTAAATATGACACATACTGTAGAAAGATCTACACACACACCCACACACACACACACATTTTTTCCTTTCATAAAAACCACTCTCCTTCCTGATATTAGATATTAAGATATTGAGCTCATGACACGTTGTCTAAAATACATTGTTGTATTGATGCGTTGTGCCCTAAAAACAGACACCTAACCTGTATTCACTGGGTCATGAAGTACTACTAACTTCTACAAATATGGATATTTTTACATTTTCATTTTTCATCTGTTACGCCACCACAGAGCAGCCTGTTAGCTTTAATTCAGTGGGTTTGACAAGAGCATTAACTGTTGAGGAATTACTACCGTACAGTCCCCCATTTTCAGTGGCTCAAAATTAATTGGATAAAGTAACATCATTTTAAATGCTTGAGCTCTAGAACCCATGGATGTCACTAAATGTTGCGTTGTTTTAGCTTTTCTTAGAAAAAAAAGCACTCACTTTCAGACTACCTCAATTTAGTGCTTTATTCTCTCGTATAAAAAACTTACCTTAAGAGTTAAAGTCCTAACTTTCCATCAAAAGCAGAATGAAATCATGGTTTATATGTAAAACGACCACAGTTAAGCCCACTGTACTGTTGCACCCAGTGTCCTATATTGAGATTCACAGCCAGCTAAACTCTCTCTTGCATCACTTCCTCCAAGGAACAGGCACGTGTTGTATTTGGACAGGATTTAATGCAAAAAAGTGTGAAACTGAAATGATACAGAATACAGAAATGTCACATAAACATTAGCTTAGGTTGAACTTAAGTGGACATATAAAACACATCAAATGTTTCCAAATCGCTTCTATAATGTCATATACCCTGTCTGAAAGGTAAACACAACTAAGAAACTTGCTCATATTGCCACTCAAAGGGATTTAACGGAGTGGATGGCTTTGGATCGGAAGAAACACACCATGTCTTGCTTCACTCATGAGCAAACACTTCCTATCACACTTCTTTTAGTGACTAATTGGCTCAACATAGCAAACTGTGCAAACCTGGGCCTGGGCCTGGAGAAATAACATACAAACAGTTCCAGTACACTCCCCGCCTGGCATTATTTTAAGATTGCCACTAGACCTTATTTACACATGAGACCAATCTCTTAGAAGAAGGATATAGTCCGAAATGGGTCTACAGAATGTCTTTGCAATCTTGTCGCGTGTCACCTTCACTTCCATCTTTCTGACAACTCCATCTCTGCTTGGAAGTGTCTTCACGATGACACCCATAGGCCACTCATTTATTTTCAGTTGCTTGTCCTTCAGAAGAACAACGTCTCCTTCCTTCAAGTTCGGTTTGCTGAGCTGCCATTTCTGAAAACCTTGGACCATGTGGAGGTACTCCCTCTGCCACCTGGCCCAGAATGTGTCAGCAAGGGCTTGAACTCTCTTCCACTGCCGTGTATATATGTCGGCCTTGGTGAAATCCCCAGGTGGAGTTGGGATCGGATCGAACTTCTGGGTGAGCAGAGCTGAGGAGGTAAGGATTAAGGGAGCATCTGGATCAGAGGAAACGGGTACCAGGGGCCTTGCATTGATAATAGCCGTGACTTCCGCCATTAATGTTGTCAGGACCTCGTGAGTTAGAGTAAGGTTTCCTGCTTGTAGGAGCATTGAGTCTAGGATGCGTCGTGAGATGCCACCCATGTGAGATGAGTGAGGAGCATTAAACACCCAGGAACACCTCTGCTTGCGTAGGTAATCATCAACACTTGTCTCACCAGGTTTTGGGGAATGCAACTTTAGGTCCTTGGAGGCACTAATGAAATTGGTTCCGCAATCTGACCTCAACTGTTTGGCAGGGCCTCTGATCGCAAAGAACCTGCGAAGAGCATTGATGAAGCTGGAAGAGCTGAGAGTTTCAATCACTTCAATATGAACAGCCCGTGTAGACATGCAAGACTGCCCATCTCTTACTGTTTGCTTGACCACCTTTGGTGCGGCGTGTTGAAACCCCCCACGGTCCAAATACATCAAGGCCAACATAAGAGAATGTGGGGTCCGTCTGAAGGCGTTTGGTAGGTAAGTCAGATATGATTTGCTGCTCTGTTCTACCTCGAAGCTTTCTGTAGGTGACACATTTGTGGTTTACACTGCTGATAGACCTCTTAGAACCAACTACCCATAAGCCACTTGCTCTCACAGCCCCCTCAGTGAAGTGTCTTCCTTGGTGCTGGGTGGCTTCATGGTGATGTCGAATGAGCAGTGTTGCAATGTGATGCTTCCCTGGTATCAGAAGAGGGTTAGCTTGATGACTCGGCAAGCCAGACTCTGCAAGTCGACCTCCTACTTGCAATAAGTTTTTGCCATCGATGATGGGATGAAGTTTGTGAAGAGCACTGTTGCGAGGTAAGTCTCGTTTTGCCATGATGCATTTTATTTCTTCTGCGTAGACTTCATGCTGGGCACACCTGATGATCGTGTGCTCTGCTTCAGATAACGCTTCATCTGTGAGACTAGCCTTACAAAGATGCCAGCCGCTACAGGCACCACCATCTTTAGATTTGAAACTGTGGGAGATGTGGCAAAGGTAGGCCACCGCTTGGACAAGGGAAGTCCGTTTTGAGAATCTTTCAAAGCGTGATGAACCCAAGGCACCTGGAGCAGTTGTGGTCACAAGCACATTGATGTTATGTCGAATTTCAATGTCCGACTCTGTATCGACAAGTTCAAATGGACCCTTTTCTGGGGAGAGAGTCTCCTGATTGAGAAGAAATGCTGGGCTGTACAACCATGAAGTACCAGAGAGTTTGTCTGCTGGTACAGACCGAGAGCCATGATCGGCAGGACTGTGCTCTGATGGGACGTATCTCCACTGATCTGGTAGGGAAGACTGCTTGATTCTCTGTACACGATTGCTCACATATACATGGAATCTTCTGCTTTGATTGTTAATGTATCCTAACACCACTTTACTGTCAGTGTAGAATGTTGTCTTGTCAATCTTTACGTTTAGTTCTACTGTGAGAAGCTCTGACATCTCCACAGCAAGCACTGCAGCGCACAGCTCTAATCGAGGAATGGTCGGTTCTGGTACAGGAGCTAGTTTGGCCTTACCCATAACGAATCCGACCTCACTGTGCCTATCTTCATGTGTGACCTTCAGGTAAGCTACCGCAGCGATGGCTTTCACTGAAGCGTCTGAGAAAACACAAAGTTCGATGAATGTGGCTTGTGAGATGGAGAACGTGACGTAGGGGCGGAGGAATGTGCAGGTTTGTGAGACTTC
>NW_024582511.1:1495277-1498744 GCF_018398535.1 Haplochromis burtoni
AAATAAATCCGCTTGGCATCTTTCTTGGCCTTAAGACAACAATTCTGATGGCTAAAGATCCAAACGGGACACAAAAAAAAAAATGCCCGGGCCGATTTTTTTTGTCCCAGTCCAGCCCTGACTGCAGTTCGACTCTGTGTGTGGGGTTCCTTACACAGCCTTGCCTTTGGCCACAGTTATCTGCTCATGACATGAACTGCCTATGATCATCAGGTGGAAGGAGGCCAATACTATAGTGAGCCACCCTCAACTGATGGGATTTTAAAAACCACTAAAAAATAATGGTAACATTACAGGCTCCGATTAGACTTATAGTCCAGATGTTTGAGAAACCTGAAGCTTCAGGCAGTTCCCCCACTGAGGTGCGCATGAATACATGAATACACGGGTATCCAGTGCATTTGAACATTAAACTGCGTTTGAAATCCCAGTTCTTTGGTACACAACCTGTGGAAATCCAACTTACAAAACAAAATGTGAATCAAGAAACTGGGTCCTCCATCTTGCGTGTGATATTGTTGTTTAATATTTCACAGTTTGAGAGTAAGTGGAAGTTTGTCCTTCTTTATGGACTCGTAATTTGCCTTCTGTAACCCTGCTTCAGGAACCAAGCGGCTGGTGGAGGGATCGTTCCATCAAGGGGACACGTGATGGATGCAGTGGTCCTAATGGTAGGAGAGCAAGGTGGTGTGGAGATGTTGGCTCCAAAGGGAATCTAGCTCCATCCCATCCTCTCCATATCTTAGCTGCTCCGTGTGCTGCAGGCAGCCGAATGCGTCGACACCCCAGAGTGTCCTCATCTGGTACAACAACACTTTCAGGTACAACTTTACAGATTTTTTTTACCCAGTGGGGCTCATGTGTTTACTTGCGTTACTTCACAATCCAGGAACAAAAAAATTGTGCCCGGCACCACTGTGACGTTGGACCCCTACGCAAGGACGCACGACTATGGTTGGTGAGATGACAAGATTCTGCTATTTCAGAACAACAGCTGTTTCAGCACTTCACCAGCATAGGACGCAGGCATTCCTGTTCCGCTCTCATCCACACACCTTCTCAAAAATGTCACTGCAAATATAAAAGAGTCATTGTTAATCACCCTGGCCAGGCACACCTGTTCACCCTTCCTCCACACTGCCCTGCAAGCTAACTGTGCCACCCCTCCTCTGCAGGAGCCCGGGGACCACACCTCCACTACATGTTTATACAGTGATGTCATTTTGAAGTTGTTTGGCTGGTGATGATTGTTGGAGCTATTTGTTCTTTATTTTTGTTTTTGTTCTTTTTTTTGAAATTAGTTAAAGTTTGTTGTTAGTTTATTTATATTTTGGGGTTTATTTGTCAGTTAATATTTTTGTTTTAAATGATTTGTTTTGTTTGTTTGTTGTTATTTTGTTAAATTAGTCAGTAAGAGCTGTAGGGCCATTTTGTTTCTATAAATAAAGAGACTGGTATAGGACCAGCATGCATTGGGGTGGGCCTATGGTTTTTTACCAGAGCAGGAGAAGCAGCAGGAAGGATCTTGTTATTGCTTGCCAAAATGGATAAATAAACGAAAACTCTCAACTAAAAGGTTTGGACAATGGACTTCTTTTGCCTGCGTACGAAATAATGCCTCAATGCAGCAGTGGCTTGTGGACTTTAAGTTGTGGGACGTTTGAACTTTTAAAAGTAAAGGAATTGCCACTACAATGATCTTTAATGTTGCGGAGAACCTGAAAAGAAACCCCGACTATTATGATAAGTTACTCTAAATATGCTACAAATTATCTCCACTATATTGTCAAGGTTTGTGAAGACAGACCGTGCGGAGATGTGTGTGGTGGACCCAGGTGCAAACACAAGTGAGGATACGGGAGTGAACTTAAACAAAAGCGAGCCTTTTATTGTAGCTGATGATCACAAAAGAAACAAACAAGAATGAGGGCAGCACAAGAGCAGTAACTAAACAGAAACCTAAACTGGGAACAAACTATGGTAAGGCTATGGCTGGGGATACAAAAGACTGGGCATGGAAACACGGAGGGTGGGAACACAGACGACGCGACACAGACTACATGAAACACAGAGACTAAATACACATGAGGGATGGCCACACATGGGAGCACAGCTGACACACATGAACCTAACGACAGGACAGGAGAAGTGAAACTGAATACGCTGACATTGAATACAGACTTTAAAAGTAAAACAGGAAGCATGGAGATTAGACATGACATGAACTAAACATAACCACGCAGACATGATGCATGAACCAGGGAGACTTAGTACAGGGGGAGATGACATAAACAACTAAGGAACAAAAACTAAACTGCAATCTAGAAATTAACTAGGTGAACTAAGCTAGGGCACAAATGAATACAAAAGATACTTGAAACTCAAACACTGGGTTGCTCGACCCAGGACCATGACACTATATAAAAGCATACTTGAGAATAATGCTTGCAATTTTTTTTGTTATTCATTAAATTAAATTAAATAAAAAAAAACAACTACCAAGTACATGGTTCTTAATGTATGAGGGATAGAGTTCCAGTCTCGGGGCCACAGTGGCAAAAGCTCTGTCACCCTTAGTTTTCATCTTAGTCTGTTTTATAGCAAGTAATCCCTGATCAGATGACCTCAGGGACATAGGGCTGTAGCAGATTGGAGATGTCAGGTGGTGACAGTCCATGCAAGGCTCTGAATGTCAAGACCAGGATCTTAAAATGTACTCTAAATTCAACTGGAAGCCAGTGTAGCTGAAATAGAGGATACTTAGAGGATTTAGTCAAAAGCCTAGCTGCAGCATTTTGCACAACCTACAGACAATCCCGAGAACCTTTGCTTAGACACATAAACAAAGAGTCACAATAGTCCAAGCGTGGGGAAGTACAGTGGGGCAAAAAAGTATTTAGTCAGCCACCGATTGTGCAAGTTCCCTCACTTAATCAATGTCCACAAGGCTGCAGGCCCTGATGGCATCCCCGGGCGTGTTCTCAGAGCGTGTTCTGGGGAGCTTGCAGGAGTGCTCACAGACATATTCAATCTGTCCGTGGCCCACGCTGTGGTACCGGCCTGCTTCAAATCCACCTCCATCGTCCCGATACCCAAAAACTCCAACCCATCTTGCCTCAATGATTACCGCCCAGTAGCACTCAGTTGTGAATCTACCAGGGGGTTGTTCAGGGGTTTGTGTTGCTCACAGAGGTTGAAGTGTACCTCTGGTGCAAATTACTGACCTCTGTCATCATTTTAGGTGGGGGAACTTGCACAATCGGTGGCTGACTAAATACTTTTTTGCCACACTGTATGTATTCACTCACTTTTTGCTCTGGGGTTACTTGTAGGGATGACAATGGCCGCTCTTCCCCTGATTCAGCTTTGTCAAATTGAGCTGCTGCTGACTCCATTACCTCTGCTTTAGCCAAGGCTGCATCTGCTTCCTTTTGGAGGTTGATTACATCCAGAGTTGCTTCTAGGCG
>NW_024582511.1:1498769-1501443 GCF_018398535.1 Haplochromis burtoni
AAGAGAAGAATATAAAATAACATGAAACTAAACTGGGAAGTACTAAGGAACTGACTTACGAGGAAACACACGGAGGGGCACACAGTCATGAGGGAGAACGCGACACAACTGAGGGAGACGCAGACATAAATACACAGAGGGTTAACGAGGGAAGTGGGAACACACGGGGAACACAGCTGACACAGATAACCATAACGAGACAGGGCAGGAGTGAACACAACATGACGCATACTGACGAGAGACTGTCAAAGTAAAACAGGAAGTACACGGAGGTTCAGACAGGAGGAGAGAGAGCACGGGGAGAACACAGACATAACGGGCTGGGGAAAACATGGAATAAAACACAAGGAGAGACGAGGGCTCACAGATACACAGGGGCACACAGGAGGTAACCAAATAAGGAACATCTTAACTAAATAACCTAGGAACCAAGGCATAAATAGGGAACAAAATACAAAACACACAAAAACTAAGAATACTGGGCCAACATGGCCCAGGACCATGACAGTTAAATCCTCACATTGTTTTGTGTTTCATGAGAATTCTGTTTACAAGAACAAGATTAAAATGAGAGAAAAGATTAAAGTGTTGCACTGAAACGTCTGTCCTTGCAGCTCTAAATCTGTCGATCTAACTCATTAAAATGTGGGTGTACTGGAACTGTTTGCATGTTATTTCTCCAGGCCCATAGGGGGCGCAGGTTTGCACAGTTTGCTATGTTGAGCCAATTAGTCACTAAAAGAAGTGTGATAGGAAGTGTTTGCTCATGAGTGAAGCAAGACATGGTGTGTTTCTTCCGATCCAAAGCCATCCACTCCGTTAAATCCCTTTGAGTGGCAATATGAGCAAGTTTCTTAGTTGTGTTTACCTTTCAGACAGGGTATATGACATTATTGAAGCGATTTGGAAACATTTGATGTGTTTTATATGTCCAAGTTCAACCTAAGCTAATGTTTATGTGACATTTCTGTATTCTGTATCATTTCAGTTTCACACTTTTTTGCATTAAATCCTGTCCAAATACAACACGTGCCTGTTCCTTGGAGGAAGTGATGCAAGAGAGAGTTTAGCTGGCTGTGAATCTCAATATAGGACACTGGGTCACATTGGGTGCAACAGTACAGTGAAATCATAGCGCTCTGCGAGGGACGTCGAGTGACAGTTCTACTCTAACATGGAGAAATCAGAGGCTGAAGGTCAAAACGACGAGGAAGCAAGGTCCACTCGCTCAAGAAGGTCCTCAAAGTCTTCAGGAAAACTGACTGTTAGATCATCTGCAGCATGTTCAAGCAGGTCGTCAGCATCAACCCGAGCCAGTATGGCAGCAGCGCGGGCACAAGCAGAAGCTCAAGCAGCAAAAGCCAGATTAGCTTACGCTGAGAAGGAGATGAACATTAAAGTAGAAAAGGCCCGTACCGAGATAATCCATCCACAATACAAGGTTAGTCATTAATATACTGCTGCATGGGCTGGCCTGTAGTTACATCGTAAGGGTTTAAAAACTGAGGTTTAAAATGATAGTAGCCGCATAGACACCAGTAGTTTTCTCTCACTCTCTCGTGCTCATGTGACGGATTGTTTTCATCTTCATCTAAACTAGGTGCAGGTTGACTATTTTCATTCTCTCTCTCAGGTTGCTCTGGTTCAACCTGGAAAGGTTGAACAGAAGCCATTTCCAGTGCGCTGCTTACTGTGAACTCGATGTGGTGCAACCGTATGTCATCACTGCCCAGAGTGCATTGAGAAGTAAACAACAATGGCGGCCTACTGGTAAATCGGTTTCATATAAAATGTGCTTCAAAGGAAAACATTTAGTGTATTTTAATACCACATATGTGTTTTTGAAAGCACAGTACATATTTTAGAGCAAACATGTCTTAATAGCTGGGGTTCACTTTAAAGATCACAGGCACGTGGAGCATACAAACTAGAACAAACATGCTTTGCAACATTAAGGGGCGATGGTGGCTCAAGAGTTGGGAGTTCGCCTTGTAATCGGAAGGTTGCCTGTTCGAGACCCGGCTCGGACAGTCTCGGTCGCTGTGTCCTTGGGAAAGACACTTCACCTGTTGCCTACTGGTGGTAGTCAGAGGGCCTGGTGGCGCCAGTGTCCGCCTCTGTCAGTGCGCTCCAGCTTGGCTGTGGCTGTGATGTAGCTTGCCATCACCAGTGCGTGAATGGGTGGATGACTGGTTGTGTAAAGTGCTTTGGGGTCCTTAGGGACTAGTAAAGCGCTATAGAAATGCAGGCCATTTACTATTAAACTGCAGTGTGCCAAATGAAAAAGTCAAATACATATTTTTCGGACCACCAGGTGCACGAGATTATAAGGCACATTAAGCAAAACAAAGCAGTCAGATAAATCAAACTTTATTCATCTCATTCTTCTTGCTTCCTCCACTTCTTTGATTCATTAATGCTGTATTCTATCACAGCTGCTCTATTCCCATGTTGTTGCAGTATATTAATGACTAACCTCATATTGTGGATGGATTATCTCAGTTGTTCTCCTGACTGAAGTTTGGTCTGTTTACAGCATCCTGCCATGCGATTGCATTTGTCTCTAACCATGAGGAACCTTCGCGTTAACTTTTATCGAGTGGAAAAGTGGTAGCGTTCATCCTGCAGCTTCACTGTTTATGTTATGCTAACATAGCTGTGTCGCTAGCGATCA
>NW_024582511.1:1501463-1502454 GCF_018398535.1 Haplochromis burtoni
AGTGACTCTTCTGTTCTGCCTAAACCTGGTAATATGGAGACAATTAGCCATGTAGCTATTCAGAGTGACTGTCTTACCTGCTCACCTGCTCTGTCACCAGAAATCCATGACAGTAACCAAATAGGCTCGGTTAAGTGTTGTGTTCAACGGTCTGACCATTTGAACTCTGTGCACCAGGCATCTAGCTCAGTCTTCGCAAAGAATGTTCAGAAAGCGCCTCACGAAACAACTTTTTGCGTGGTTTCCTATGGGACTGCCACTCAAACCCGGAACGGTGCTGCACCTCAGCTGGTAAATGTAAATGGCAACATAGTTAAACCAGCTAAAAGGTTTGGACTGAGTGCTTCAGAACTTCTGACTCAGGTTGAGGTTTGTGTTCCGCAGTCGTTCATATGTAAACCAGCTCACCATGCCTGGGTGGCAGTCCCTGTTAACACTGAGTTTACACCTCTGGACTGTGCAGCCCACCAGCCAGTTCATTCTGAGTTGGTCAGTGAAAATATACCTGCTTTTGTAATCACCCATTCTGAGCTAAGGGTTACTGACCCAGAGTTTGCTAAGTCTGAATCCCTCCCTATAATGACTGTTTTAAAGGCTGCTAATTATGACATGGACAACTTGTGTACAGCAGAGTTGCTAGAACCAGCCCACCGTAAGTCGCGGTTTGCTGACACTGTGTTTGGCTCCACTAACTTGGTTCATCCAGTGACTGTTACTGTTCCTGTGCTTCGCTCTCCACCTCCAGTTCCTCTACCCAGGGCAGCGCGGGCCCAGCTTTCCCTTGCACCCGTATCAGCTCCTCGGGTGAGGGTGGCTGAGGTCCAGCTGGTCCCTGCTTCTGTCCCCAGCCTGGCAGAGGCTCCGTTCATCCCGGCACCCATACCTGCTCCTCGGGTGGGGTTGATGGACACCCAGCCATTGCCTGCACCTGTTCCGGTTCCCCGGGTGAGGTCAGCCGTGACCCTGCCGACTCCTGCACCCGTCTCAGTTC
>NW_024582511.1:1503468-1515968 GCF_018398535.1 Haplochromis burtoni
GTCCGGGCCCCGCTTTGCCTTCGCCTGGTCCGGCCACCGCATCGTCTTCGCCTGGTCCGGCCCCCGCATCCGTTCCAGTTGTCTTTTGTCATCTTTTGTCAGCAATAAAGCTGTATTTTGAGTTCAGTCCTGTTTTCCCGTGAGTTTGCGTTTGGGTCCTATTTCCTGCCTGCCACACAGCCAGTTCATGACAGTAACAACTTCACAGCCATCAGATTTAACAATAATTTATCTTTGCTTTTAAAAATTCAGATGTGTCTTTCATATCCAGGAACCTCAGGATCACAGTGTAACAGCTAATAATAATAATAATAATAATAATAATGGTAAGGATTAAAATAATGCTAAGTAAGACTGAAGACTGCGCTTTTAGTTTTAGTTCTCACTTAGCATAAATTAAAATTTGTCATTAGAAATTTCAGGGAAAAATCTAGTCCTGACACCAGCATAATCAACGACGCACCAGAGGAAAGACGGAGAACCGGGGTTAAAAATCAGTACAAACACACACCCAACTAAAGACTGCTTCTGCCGCTTGAGGAAGCTACAACAACCCAGTGAATAGTGGATTAATGAACAGGTTTATTGAGGAAATGATGAGCAGTTGGTGACCTTTGTATCAGCCACTGGCTGCTCTTCCTTCTTATACCTGAGAGAAGGTAGAAGAGAAGAAGATAGAGGAGAGGAGGGCACTGGAAAGTCACAACACTGAATACTTTACAAAAATACAAAATGATGTAACAGTCACTGAAAAAAAAAATATATATATATATATATATACATAGTCTGTGCAACCGTCTTGAGTTGCCCCTCATGTCTTTATATTTTACCTCCAAGTATTCAGACTGTCTTGCAATATTTTAGTGGTCTTAAGCAATAGTATTCCAGGCTTTCTCCAGGCTTTTCTCACACGTACACGCGCACCCACACACACACACAGAGCACTGAGGATGAGTCTTCTTCATCTTGATTACTCTCTACTATTTTTCTAGGTCTTCAAAAGCAGAGAGGTCGTTTGGGTTTGAGCGGAGGAACACTTGAGGTGAAAATAGCTTTGCTTCTTACTCTGCATTCATCATCCAGCAAAGAGTCATACATGACGATTAGATCCATTGCAAAAAATATCACCTGCACCATTTTTTTGCTCATTTTCTTTTTTTCTTTCTTTTTTATTTCATGATAATAGTCCTGATCAGTTTCAAGCGCTGACAGAGTAATGGCAGCTTTTGGACGTCAGTTTGAATCACAGGCCACATTTCCTGTTGCGATGAAACTGTTGTTCACACTGCTGTGAATCTGCACTTCACTTTGGAGAAAAATCTGCTGCAATCTGAAAGATTTGGTCTTCATATTCATAATATTCAAACCAGCTTTGAACATTACATTACTGCTCCCAAACAAATTGGCATGAGATCTGGCAGATGTTCCGTCATCACAAACACGAACTTTATTTAAGCCCATGAAATTACACTGAAAAGTTCCTATTTCTCTTGTGACTTTCACCGAGTGTGATCACTGATATTTATTTTATGCCCTCCCAAAGTAAGAGGCGCTAAAGCGATTCTTCATGTCTGCACAAGGTGTTCTTTCAGAAGATTTATCAGATATTCTGTGAGAGTGTTTCTGAGGTCAGCAACGATCAGCTGTAAGGCAGGTGAGGCAGTGCATGTACATAAAAAAATCACATTATTTTTGTTTCTTTATTATTATTTTTTCCAACCCTCTTTGTAGTTCTGATGCTGAGACATACACAAACAAAGCTCCATCCTGAAGTGTTGCTTATTCTGATCGGCTGTCCACAGACAGCTGTGATGTGAAAAAATCCAGGAACGTGCTTCGAAAAGTCAAAAAGTTGATTTATATTTGGCTGATCTCCCATTCAAGGTCATCTTCTTGTGAACCTCTGTATTGCTTTTAGAGAGGCTGTTATTTTTAGGTCACATTGAAATCATTAGTATTGGTCACGGCCCTTTGTGCCAGTGCCTCTGTGGTGTGTGCTGGATCTTCTCCGGGGCTTCAAAAGAGGGATGCTTCAACATATTTTCACAAAGTCGACACAATTGCAGGAAGGTAAATCTGGCATGCAAAGATTGAGTTGGCGTGGCCATAAACTCTGCGTTTTCGTGCCAGAACATGATGTCACTCTGGCACGCACCGAAGTTCAAGTCATTTCTGCTGAATGTTCTCCCTCAGATGCTTCAGGATGTTACGATAGAAATCTACTTTGACAGTCTCACCCTGGGAGACCAATTTATGGTGCACAACCTTGTAAATGTCAAAAAAAAAAAAATGATGAGCATGCTCCCGGTCTCGCTGCTTACCTGACGTGCTGCCTTCAGGCTTGGAAACGGTGAACTCTTCAACAAAAAACTGCTGCATAGTCATAGCTGGAGATCCAGCTCTCATCAGCAGTGATAATCCTCCACTCAAAATTTGGGTCAGTTTGAAACAGAAGTTGATGTTTGCTCCCTGCACAAAGTTCGGGGATAGCGGTGGGATTGCTGTGCACACAGTTTAGGTGCCAGAACCAGGGTTGAAGAGAAGAATCTAGAATAGCAGCAGCACTGGACGCTTTCTAGATGTTCCTGAGTGGATGAATGCAAGATCAGCCAAATCTTAATCAGGTAAGGTTTTTGACTTATATGAACAATTGCTGAAACTTTACTTTACTTTACACTTTGTATTTTTAAAGTGATATTCTTGATGCTGGGTAATCTTAAGAATGTGTTTTAGCCTTAGTTGCGGGATATCTTAACACATATTATACATTTTATTTGGCTTAACCAAACTCCTTTTCGCTGTAGTCACACATTCCCTGTTGCTTTCTGATATTTGAGTGCTTTAGTGTAATACAGAGAATTATAGCGCCTTCCTGAATGAGTTTTACTGCATATTTATGTGGGACTAGATATTTTTATTATTAGTCCTTTATTTATCAGGTAAAAAATCTCATTGAGATTAAAAATCTCATTTTCAAGAGAGACTTGGCATCATGGCAATAATGCTGCTTACTCAGACCCATGAGCATAGAGCACAGAGCTCGTGTAATTTCAGACAAACATTTTATAGATCTTTGTTGAAGCCATCGCAGCTACTGACAAAAACGAGTACAGCGAGCTACATTGTTAACAAACATAAGCATGTCTGCAAACCTCCACAATTACGGCTGGTCTGCAGGGCCAACGCATAGCTCTGGGGATTTAAAACCTCAAGGTCTAATTCTCATAAACAAGGCATTGAGTTTGTCTCGGGAACATTGTCGGGAAAAAAAAAAAAACGTATTCAGAAAGTAAGCTTGCTCTAAAATGAGGCCCCTGAGGTCACCTGATTAGTCAGCTATCAACCAGCAGCCAGTTGAGCTCCAGAATCAGCACCACGGACAGCACCGTGCTGGGAACGTGCAGCAAGTAAAAAGACGACACGCACCCATCAAATGCTTTCTATTATCATTTGCAGTGTTTCTGTTTAGATGATGGATTTTGATGGTAATTTTTATTTTTGTACTCATGCTTAACATCAGCAGCAACAGGAAGCAGTCTCCTGCAAACACTCGCCAGTGCTTGATGATTTTCTCCAGAGATCTGAGGTTACGGACTGGTCTGTTGAAGCCTTAGCATCCACTCTGAGTCCACTTTAGGTGCAGCATTTTTCAAATGAACATGGCAGGAGGATATATATACAGCCAATAGGACAGACAATCTGAGCAGGTGCCTTCATTTTCATCTGACTTCTGCCATGAAATTGTATGTTATTATTATTTTTTGTTTGTTTGTAGTTTTTCTTTCAGCAACTGCAGGCATTTGGGAAAAACTGCTTTAAGTCCATCCACAGAAATGTTTGTTACCTTCTCCTCATCCTAACTGAGTCTGACTAGCTCCACTACAGCCTCCAATAATATCTTACTACAGTATTGAAATAGTGATCACTGCATGTAAGCAGAGGTGACAGTGCTATGGAGACTCTCGGGGACCAGCAGACTGTCGCCTCTCTGATGGTTGTGAGCTTTTGCTGTATAACGCTGTGTCCTTTAGCAGGAAGCAGCAGCTCTGTTCTGTTTGTCTGTCGCCCACACTCGCCTCGCTCACTCTGTTCAGCAGGTTTCCTGCTCGCTAATCAGGTAGAGAAGCTTCCTGCCGGGAAAATAAGAGCCTACTCTGCCCCGGGAAAACAATTCAGCCATCATACCGCCATTACAGGGGATGGCCACAGTCCTAATTTATGTCCCAGTGTGCCGCTTGTTGTTGTTTTGTTTTTTTTTTTCATACAGGAGGAGAATTTCCGAGCAGTGCAAGCCCTTAATAGTCTCTCGTGCCTCTGACACAACAAACAAATGAGGACAGCAAATCTTTGCTGCCAAGCAGATTTACTTTTATCTGCGGTATCACCTCACTCCCCAACCACTCATAAGATTAGAGGGAGCAAGCTGCAATATTGGATTTGTTTTGCAGGCTCTGACGATGCTGTCCTGCTTCCTTTCACTCACAATAAATCTGGATGGTTTTTTTTGCCTTCTGCTTTAATCCTCTCCACCCTCCTCTCTTGCCTCCTTGCTGACAGGGTTAAAGTAATAAACTGAAAGTAAAGGATAGTGTTAAGGTTTTTCCACTTTCATTTCTAAGCAAACATGTGAGTGGATAAAACAAATCCCCTGCCATGCTTTTGGTAAAATGGGGGCTGAGGAAAGGCCTGCTCCTGGTTAAGGCTGACATGGTAAACATTAAAGCAAGGAGTTGCTTATTTACACTTCCAGCAGCAACATTTTCATTCATTTGGAGTCATGTTTGTGTTCACCTGGTGAATATGAATCCAATGTTCCCTCTCGTTCATTAGGTCTGCCTTTGGTTTCCACCCCCTGAGGGAAATACTTTGGTTTTTGGCAGTTAAATGCTCCAAGAGTTTCTAGCTGTGTCGGTTGGGTGCTGAGCGGGGAGTGTACAAGTAGTGTGGACTTTTGGATGTTTCCACACGAACAAACAGTTTCCTGCTGCTAACAATGAAGGTAAAAGAATAGCCAGAGTAATTTTGTGGGCTGCAAAAGCTAAACAACAATCTCAATTCAATAAAGCAAACTTTCAAATTCTTCATAATATGAAAATCTCCAGAAAATCAGCCTTGTTAACAATAACTACATTCAATATTTCAATATCAGTAACCGATGGAATGAATGCATTGTTAGAAAAAGTGCTGCTCATGCTGACGTCTGTTGGCTGAGTGTTGGAGAGCTTCCATCATAATTAATCGTACGCATTTGGTTATCAGCCCGCGGCTGCTACTTACAATCTTAAAACATGAACAATGACACATATGTAATATTTAGTTTGTCTGAAGTTGTATTTGCCTAATTTTAAAGTAAGAGCTATATTTTTATTATGTTTCGATACATAAAACATTACTACAACGGGACTGGCTGCTGTTCAATGTCAAATAGGGTCGAACAGTTAATTATGGGACTGAACAAAGGCAAAACAAGCCAGTCACCATTCATAATGTTTGTTTGACATTCATAAAACTTATCAAATAGCTGATAATGCAGACTGTGGCTTCGTGCTTCCGTCACTGCTACTATCACATGCACACACATACACACACACTGTTTTGGGATGAAACAAAAAGGGGTGTGGGCGTGTATGTCCCCTGCCTGGAAATGAAGCCATTTCAAAGGTCCGTAATCTTTTTATGTTTCAGTCATCCTGATTTTGTCCATCGGATCGATCCAAAGCTGCTTTTCCTGAGGCCTTATCATGGAAGCCAGAGGGGGAGACCCAATCTAATTCTGTGCTCCAGCAATATTCCACAAAGCAATATAACCAGACTGCGATCATATCACATCCAAAGAGGAAGAGCAATATTTTTCCATCATTCTTCTCTTCTTTTTCTCTTCCAAGCTTTCACCACTGCTGGCCCTTTTTGTCCCTCCCAAGGCTTCCCTCTCTTATTGGATAGAATAAAAGGACTTCAGTCAAGTGCTTACGCTCAGTTTCACCACGAGGCCGGTGGCTTATCTAAAAGCATCCTGTGGGGGAAATAGTTCCTCCACACCATCTGTCATATAATTTGATTAATTAGCCGTTGGTACTACTGGTGCCCCCCGCAGTGGGACTGAGGGTCGGCACTCATCCATCCCTCCATCCCTCCGTCTGTCACACACAATATCTTGGATGCTGCTGATCAGATTCTGATGAAACTTCATAAAAGGATATTTGTCACTGCCCCAGGTCCTGGGCGGGGTGCGCGGATATTAAATATTTTAACCTATAATTATTTTTATTATCATTATCTTATTAAAATGTATCTCTTTATGGCATATGGACCTCCAACAAGTTTTTCAATTTATTGGATAATTTACTGGCCACAAAAAACTTTTGAGAGGGGACACCTGGTTTTTAAACGTCAACTTTCTGGTTGAACTCAAACTGAGTCTCCAGAAGACATTTTAATTTACTTATTTTAAAGAAAAAAAATAGATAAAATGGTGGTTTATGCTTTGGGCCAGTACAGTTTGGTCTTATGGTTCTTATGGTGTGATTAAACAGTTCATGCAAAACTGACATCACGTGGGCAAATTTTTGGTGTGGTGATTAACTATGTTGCCTCACAGCAAGAAGATCGATTCGTCCACCTGGCCGGGGCCTTTCTGAGCATGAGTTCTCTCTGGCTTCCCCTCCAACAGTCCAAAGAGATGCAGTTAGTGGGGTTAGGTCAGGGGTGGGCAATCTCAGTCCACGAGGGCCGGTGTCCCTGCAGGTTTTAGATCTCACCTTGGGTCAACACACCTGAATCACATGATTAGTTCGTTACCAGGCCTCTGGAGAACTTCAGGACATGTTGAGGAGCTAATTTAGCCATTTAAATCAGCTGTGTTGGTTCAAGGATACATCTAAAACCTGCAGGGACACCGCCCTCATGGACTGAGATTGCCCACCCCTGGGTTAGGTTAACTGGTAATTCCAAATTGCGAATGGTTGTTGTTGTTCCCTGCCTCTTGCCCTATGGTAGCTGGGATAGCCCTGCTCCAACAGGGATAAGCGGAAGAGAATGGATGGATGGAAATTAGTTTAATCGCTTACATGCCATTTCTTTCAGCGTTGTGATGGTCGGCACATTATCAGGTCAAAATAACAGAATCACATATTTTACAGCTGTAGGGACCGTGGGGCCATAATCCACTCTGCTCTTGTGAGACTCGTGTTTGGTCCTTCATGTTTGTTACAGAGTTTCCGATTTTTTCTTGTGAAAGTGAGTTTTTTAAAAATAATTTCTAACATATTCCATAAAGCACAGTTTCTGGCTTACTGTGTGGCTTTCTTTACACAACTGCTACATATCCATGTTTGCCCTATTTACTCTTTATCCTTTGAAAGCCTACTAGAAGAAACCCTTGAAGCTCTTTTCTGAGCTGAGTGGATTTTGTCATGTGTCAGGTCTGCTTACAGAATGAAATGAAAGAGTACATCACAAGGTAGAGAGGGTGACCTCTACTTATGCAGCTACCCTTGGAAAAACTTGGAAACTCTTCTAATGGTACAACCTTCAAATTAGCAGACAATTATGCTGGACCTTCTGAGCTGTTGCTGCTCACAAAAGAAAGAAATAATGCCTGTTGTGATCAGAGATGGGCAGTAACGTGTTACTTGTAACGTGTTACTGTAATCCGATTACTTTTGTCGAGTAACAAGTAAAGTAAGGGATTACTATTGCAAAAACGGTAATTAGATTACCGTTACTTTCCCGTAGGAACACTGCGTTACTGTGTTACTAAAACCGTGATTTTTTTGCGAGAATGTCTCATGACAGTGACATAAGCAAGTGCGACGTTTGTGACAACAGCTGTGTGCAGATCAACAGTGGATCATATATCGAGTGCGGGAGAGAGTATGAGCGTGCAGCGTTTAAAGTGTGGAAGTACTGACCTTACTTTGAGTTTGATTCTATAAAAAGTGACAAAAACATTAGCGTCCGTTGTGCGTGGGAAGAAAACTTCTTTTTACAGCGAAAAAAAACCCCTAAGCTTCCAACCAAGCACCGAGTGCGCTATGACGTAATGGGAAATTTACAGAGAAACTACCGTATCCTTCCACTGACCGCTGCGGCACACCTGCACCAGGGCAAACCTCCGCCTACCCTACTCCTGTTTTACAGGTGAAAATAGAGCAAAAGGACCGCTAGTCTTTTATTTTATTTATTTTCTGCTGTGTTTTACTTGCATCTATTTGAAAGATTGAGTGTAAACACACACACAAAAAAAAATAATATGTGCTGGAATGTGCAGAAAATAGGTTTAAATATTAAACAAATTTCTTCCAGTCAGTGAATGTTACATATAATTACATTTTTGCTTGATGCATAAAGTTAAAAGATTAAAACTAATAAAACAAGTTTAAAAAAGGGACTTTTCCATTTGATTACATTTAGTATGATGGATTATGTAGAAAAAGTAGAATTGGCTGAGAGATTTATCGCTTTAGCACCTATTCAGGTTGTAAATCGTGTTTTTAAAAAGTAACTAAGTAATTAATTACTTTTGAAAATAAGTAATCAGTAAAGTAACGGGATTACTTTTTGGGGGAAGTAATCAGTAATTAGTTACTGATTACTTTTTTCAAGTAACTTGACCAACACTGGTTGTGATATAGGTGACTAGAATGTGAGGCTTTTTTTAAAGCTAGGTAACACAAACGTTTTTTCACAGCACACGTCTCTGTGTGGGTACAGTAACGTGCCTGGAGAAATAGTTGCATGAAAATATAATTTACTGAGAAACTTAGAGCAGCTTATAAAAAGAAATAAAAGTTAGTGGAAGAATCCAACAGAACTAGAACTTTCCAGATTTAAAGCACAGATGCTCAACAAGAGAATCAGCTGGAGCATTAGGGAGTCGCTGAATTGTTTATGCAGGACAATGTGTGCCATGTTTTCATTTGTGTTTGTGTATTTGTATTTGGAGCCATACAGTTGGCACAGAATATGTTGGATCGGCGTATCCCTTCAGGAGAAAACACACACTCTCAGATCCGGGTACAGTCTCGTGACATCAGAGCTTCACCTGCTCAGAAACAACAGGTTGATCGCTCGGATGCACCTGCAGGAGAGCGCTGTCCTCGCTTTGTGTCCTGAACATAATTTCAGCTGATTGCAACATTCTTTTCTTATTAATGTGTCTTTTATTTTGGCGGATGAACACTCATCCCACCTCCTTTCCCATAGGAGAGGGTTGGCGCTCTCAATGCCAGTGGCTGTGAAAAACAGCACATTTTTCATTAACAGGATTACCGTCCAACAATAAAAATACAGACAAGTGTGTGTGTGTGTATGTGTGTGTGTGTTACCCATGCTGCCAGTGAATTTAATCACTAACCAATCCCTTTTTTTCCCTTTTCCATCGCCAAGACGTGAAAGCCAATCAGCCTACTCCAATATGTGCAACATCTCCGTGCCAGAACTGATTGAGACTCTCAACAAGCGAAGGCTCAGAGGAGGAATGTTCTGGCAGCCTGCAGGGTGAGGGCGTTCGTTTTGTTTCCTCCTTTAACTAATTCAGCATCTTTTTCTCCAAAAGCACTTGAAACAATGGACCACAATGAAATGACTCACCTTCTGAGCTAAATATTCATGCCCACAGTTTTCACCTGTTAAATAAAATGGCACTGAAATTACTTTATTCTGTTTTCCTGTAAAACAGTGAATTGTGTCTCTGTTTCTTCTTGCCAGCTATGTCTCTGTCAGAGTTTTTCTACCAAGTCCAATAAAAAAGCCTTAAAGCTCTGATATTTGATTTTTAACATCACCCTGTGAAAATGATCTCTCCTTTAAAAAAATAAATAAATACTGCAGGCTTTTGTTTTAAGCAAAATCCAGAGGTGCTGTTTGCTGCCCTTTAAAGCCATGTCTACACTCAAGGTGTAGCATTAGCAGTGCATTAGGTGCAGCTCCGGTCTCTTTCTGCACAAGAAGCTTTCGGGTGTAACGCTGAGCTGTAGAAGATCTGCAACTGAAAGTGCTCACAAACCAACGCACAAGACTCCAGGTGATCTGGGTCGCGTTTACAGGTGTGCAGTGTGGAAGCTCGATTTATCAAAATAGAACAGGGCATCTTTTTCTTCAGATGTGTCAGACAAATGACTGAAAAACAACTGAAATACAGATCAAAGTGCTAAGTCAAATAGCAGTTCTTCTCTCACAATACAAATGCACTGAACTGTACAGACTGTCTTGGGCATAAATTCCCCAAAATTAATTTTTGGTGGGAAAAAGCTACACGGTCATTAAAAGCAAAGGCGTTTATCGTCTGTGAAGGAGGAACAACATGAATATTTTCAGCTGTCCATGAAAGTGAGAGCTCCACAACCATGAAACTCAAGCAGCCAACATTAAATTAAACTTGTGCCTTTTCTGCTCTGACACGTGGAAGTGTCATGGGAATCAGTCTAAAGGTTGCATTTCCTGCCATGTTGCACTCTGAATCAACAAGTCAGACTGACAGAAAGACTTTTTGGACCTTCGCTTCTCTGTCAATGGTGATAAAAATATGCAAGTGTGACAGAAAGTCAGAAGATTATTATTATTAGGCAGAATAAAATCCAGCAGGACTGCTAAACTGAGTCCTGATCTGAAGGGCAAACTGTAATTAAAACGTGAAATGCGCCAGTGTAATTTGTTATGGAAAAGCCTCTGAGGGCAGATTATGAGGAGTTTCAAATGACACACAGAAGCGTTTCGCTCTCTTATGACCAAAAAAACTCTCTTAAATACAGAACAAGTGCAAACGCAGCAGATGCATGTGTTTGAGAGCAGCACTTTATCCTCGTAACACTGGTGTGAATTCATCACTCTGTGGCCTCCAAAGTAAAACTCTCACTCTTTCATTCTTGAACAAATGTATAAACGAAAAACGCAGCCACGGTGTTGTGAGAATATCTGAATATGGAAGCAGAAGTGGAAGTGACAAATCCACACTTCAGCAGTCACAGAACAATCCAATTATTTGTCTGTTTGATTGACGGATTCATTTTGCACAACCCGTGCTTGAATCTGCCCGCAGGATGGCAGTTTTCTGACCGTGCTGCTTTTTATTTTAGTTTGGACAGATGTGTCACAGATGGATATGCTGTTGTCTGATTGATTTTTTTTTCCTGATTTTCCTTTATTAGATGACAAAGCAACAGCAGAGTAACAGGTATGACACGCAGCAGAGATGCCCATTTGATCTATGCAGCACTTGTTAGTGTTCCCTCCTTACTGCAGCCATATTATCTGCGGGATTCATATTAACATCACTTTAATGAAGAGGCTAAAACAGTTCCTTCATCACAAAACAGTCTGTGTTTGTAACTGACATCAAAGCTACAGTACCTTACGCTAACAGTTAGATCACCATAGTAACATATTCTGAACCACAGAAGGTATAAATGATGGGTCAAGCTTCCGGTTCTGAAAAATGAAGCCAGCGTCGAAGTAGCTTTGGCAGCTGTGGTTGTGTTAGTCCGTGGCACTCTGCTTAGGCCTCTGTTACACTCTCCTGCTGAGTTCATTGTCGGCCTAAATGGTACGGAAAATTGGTCCTTCTAAGTTTCAAAAAGGAAGATTATCCCGAACATTCAGCTACACTTCTTCAGTATGCAATATTTGTATGTATGAAGTTTAAATCACAGCTCAAGTATATATTAACCTAGAAGATAACATGATAAATGGCTCTGTATAAAAGGAGAATGTCATTGATGAATTAGCTTTGTGATTTGCATTAAAATGCATAATTGTGCACATTTTTTGGGGGATTTCTTTAAAAAGTGAAACATCTTTACATCCAGGGAGGATTTGGTTCATGAATGGCCCCTCATTGCCATACCTGTGAATGTAGAAACGTACAACTAGGCAGCAGGTGTTGGTGTTACCACGACAATCATACTACATGTTAGAGAAATCAGAAAGATACGTTTGTTGAAATGTTTGTTGTAACTCACGTGTGCTTTGCTTAGGAGGTTGAACTTGTATTCTTCACCAAACCTTATGAAAATGTATGCTGGTTCTCCATGGAAACCTGGCCTAAAAGGTCTCATAAAGCTGCCTCTTATTCACAAACCTTCCAACTCGACATGGAAACACTGCCCTGCAGCATGAAATAATAAACCATCTTAAACTTTAAATGAGAGCCAGTGAAGTGGTACAGTTTCTAACCTCTTTCTTAAAAAATACTTATTCATGAAGATTGTTTCGAGTTGTTTCTCTGTGTGCGCATTTAGATCAGTCATGTCTTGTAAATGAGACATTGAGTGTCAATGGGATTGCCTATATAAATAAAGGTGAACAACGTACAAAAACTTCTAAATTGTTTTGTTACACCAGTTAAAAGAAAAGCAAATAGTCCTGGTTGTCCACTAAAATAATCAGTGTTATGGTAAGAACGTCTGCGCTAAGTAAAGGTACAACAGTTCATCACTGCTTTAAGACCTGAAGGTCAGTCTGACTCTCACAACGACACTCCCAGCAGAGGAAGAGCAGAGAAG
>NW_024582511.1:1520968-1527030 GCF_018398535.1 Haplochromis burtoni
TACTTACAAGTCACAAGTTCTTGCTTTTGAATATGAGTTTTATGTTGATTTTTGTTGTTTGCTTTCGATCATTTGCTCGGCGTAGACACACAAACAAGGCTCAGTTGGGTTTAGGGAGAGACTGTGGGCATGCCTGAAATGTGCCAATTCACAACATTTGTCACATTAAAAAGCAAAAAACCATGGCAATGATTTAAGTTTAATATTAAAGAGTTCCTTTTCAATTATCATAGGTGACAAGTTGGGATGAGCAGTTTCACTATTCCCAAATCCATTTTAAGTTTAGGTGGAGTCGTGAGGTGGTGTTTCTCTGGATCTCCTCATCAGCTGGAGGACTTAGTGGCTGCCAGATTCTTTACACCAACCTTGGTGATGATAAGATTTATGTTGTATTCGAGTTACCTGCCTCTCCATCTGCCTTTTCTGCTACAAGTTCTCCCAGAAATTCTAGTTTCCGACTTACTTGCATTCCCGAGGAGCTCCTCTCAAACTTTCATCCAACCTCACCTGCCCACCCACGCTACACTGCTCCAAAGCCTTGCCTCTTTGGATTCCTGCCTGTCTTTCTATAAGCCTCAAACCAGAAGATTCATCTGTAATATTGGAGGCCAGCAATAACTCACTTTCACCTCTCCAACATAGCCTCCAGTTGTGTACTATGGCCAGTTCCCTCTTTCGAGTCACTCACCAGCTGCCAGATAATTTCTGTTCGTTGTTAAATTAATCTTTTAAAACTGCAGGCAGTCTGTTTTTTGAGGATGACCCTTTTCAATCAGGAAACAAAGGAAAACTTGCAGGAGACACTTAGGAGCCAAAAAACATACCAACAAAGTGAACCAGTAGGATAAGTTGTGTTTAGTTATCAGAATGGCATTCAAGTGGCAATAAAAAGGTCAGAGGGGATGTGTTTGTTTCCAGCTCTTTACATGTAGACCTTAAATTTGACCACAAAATATTAACACTGTGCAGTGTAGCAATTAAATGATAGCATACATGTACATTTAAATGTCTAACAAATGCCCCAATAGGGAGATCTACATGGTGGCAAAAAAAAAAAAACTGTTGGTTGACTTGGTGACACAAGGCTGTGCACTGGATTTGGCAATGATACTATGAATCCATGGAGTCAACCAGTGCAGTCTGCTGGTGCTGGTGGTGTAATGGTGTCAGGAAAGTTTTCTTGGCACTCTTTGGGCCCCTCAGTTTAAATACCACAGTCTGTCTGAGTATTGCTGCGGAACATGTGCACGGCCAAAACGACATAATGGCCAAAGTTGACCGTCTTCTACTCCCACCATGACCGCCATAGCACCATGTCACAAAGAAACTCATTTCATGAATATGACAATGAGTTCAGTTGATTTCAGCTGCCTCCCCAGTCACTAGATCTGGATCCAGCAGAGCACATTTGGGATGTGGTAGAGCAGGAGATTGGCGGTGTTAATATGCAGCAAACAAATTTGCAGAAATTATGACATGCAATCATGTCAACATGAAGCTTCAACAAATGGGCCCCTCAAGGACAAATATGGGATACAAATTTCCTCCGCTTGGTGCTGGATAACCTGTGAGTGTTATATCTCAAGCAAATGGAAATAAATGAAGCAAACACATCATTGAGGTTTTAAACTAAACAGTTATCTTTATCGGTGTGATAGACTGCCAACCTGTCCAGGATGTACACTGGATTATGTTCCAGCAACCCAATGATGCTGAAAGGGTCAAATAGTTAAGGAAGTGAATGGATGCATGAATAGATTGTATATAAAATTAGCCGGTAACAAAGCTAGAGTGTTCTTTGTAAATACCATTATATTCTGGAAGAAATAAGAAAGTAGCATTACTGCAATATAAAAAAATAGTCCATCATTGTAATTATATATCCAATATTGCAATATTGACCCATGCACCAAGACACCACTACACCACTGTTGCACACGGTAGCCCGGTGGCCCCGGCAGTAGGAACACGGAGTAGCTTTAATTTCCCTCGTGGTGTCAGCTCTGTGTCCTCAGACTGTTAGTCATCAGGAAACAAACTCCCATCATCACTTGGAGGATTAAAAAGCCGATCCAGATTCAATATTGCTTATTTAATCTACATTCTCAGCGTATATGAGGAGGTGGATGAAAAGGAAATATAAGTGTTTGCTTTTGGTGCTTTGACCCATTTCATTTGTATCTGCAGAAATATTAATAACACAACATGGATATGGAAAAGGGCTTTAACAGCAAATTGATCAGTATGAGGGGAGGCAGCTGCTGTTTGCGAATCCAAAACCAGCATTTCTCTCTAATGAGTAATAACTGTTCGAATCAAAAGGTCGGAAAAAACATCCAGGTTTTAACAGCAGAAAATATCAACTGCAGAGTTATTCAGTGTGAGATGGATGCACTGCGAAAACATGTCAGCATCTTAATTTAACTCCGATTTTAATTCAGACCTCGGAATAAAACCGAATGTGTTTGAATATACAGTGACCTTTTCAGAATAGTCAGGAATTTATAAGTCTGCCTTCAAGTGTTTGTATTTTGATGCATGACATCAATACTGCAGATAACTCCATTAGCAAGTGAATCACAAGCAACTGAAGCCATGATTTGAAACGACTGCTGTTTCAGTGGCCATTGTTGTAAATTTTGTTTACTGTTTTTAAATCTCTTGAATGTATAAATACTAAAAAATCTGCCATTTTTCTAACTTTATGTTAATTTTGTTAGCAGATTTTGATTTAGCTGTAGCTTTTCTACTAAAACATCATTTCGTTTTAGTCATAATTTACAGCCAAGTCTATATATATTTGGACACTGACACAAATTTGATTTTTTTACCTGTTTATTGAAACATATTTCAATTATAGTTATATAGCTAACATGGACATAATGTGTATACTCTCAGCTTTCATTTGAGGATATCCACAGTCAAACTGGATGAAGGGTTTAGGAGTTTCAGCTCCTTAACATGTGCATCCCTCTTTTTAAAGAGACAAAAGTAACTGGACATCTGACTCAAAGGTTATTTCATGGGCGGGTGTGGGCAGTTCCTTCATTATGTCATTATCAGTTAAGCTGATTAAAGGTCTGGAGTTGATTTGAGGTGTGGTGCTTGCATTTGGAAGGTGCTGCTGTGAGCAGACAACATGTGGTCAAAGGAGCTCTGCATGCCATCATTAAGCTGTGTAAACAGAAAAGAAACCCACCCAAGAAAATCAGAGTGGCAAAATTGACAGTTTGGTACATCCTGAGAAAGAAGAAAAGAACTGGTGAACTCAGCAACGCAAAAAGACCTGGACATCCACAGAAAACGACAGTGGTGGATGATTGCACAATCATTTCCATGGCGAAGAGAAACTGCTTCACAACAGACAACCAAGTGAACAACACTCTCCAGGAGGAAGACGTATCGATTTATCCAAGTTGAACATAAAGAGAAGACTACATGAAAGTAAATGCAGAGAGTTCACTGCATGTGCAAGTCAGACAGAAGCCTCAAGAATAGAAAGGATAGATTGGAATTTGCTAAAAACATCTAAAACATTTGTCCAGATCTGTGCTGACCAAGTCAGTCACCTGATCTTAACCCAACTGAGCATTCCACTTGTAGAAGACTAAAAAGGCCCACAAACAAAAAGTACCTGAAAGCCGCTGCAGTAAAGGCCTAGCAGAGCATTAAAAAGGAGGAAACCCAGCATCTGATGATGTCCATGAGGTCAGTACTTTAGGCTGTCATTGCCAGCAGAGGGTTTTCAACCAAGTATTAGAAATTAACATTTTATTTTCACTTATTCCAAATATTTTTGAGTCCCCAAAATTACGAGATTGTGTCAAACAATGTTTCAGTTCCTCACATTTTTATGAAATCTGTTTGTTCAAACCCTTGCATTAACCCTTTAAAACCGGTTGGAGTGGGCACGCTCTATTTTGCGTAACTATTTTTAAATCTCTGAAGAACTGGTACCACGTAAGGTAGCGCAATAATTTTTTTTGAAACCGGAGGAGTTATATTTACATGTTATGCCATTAGCTTGTCCTAGGTCACGGTTTCCTTCCACATAAAGCTTTGCAAAAATTGCATAAAAAGCGCTTGCAGCAAAAAAACCATAATATTCCAGAAACACACTTTGCCGATCCGATCAGCTGTTCATAACACTTCCTACGTTGGAATAGATGTCAGCGCAAACTATCGTATGTCCATCATTACCTGGCCGAAACCGGAAGTGATGTCATTATCGCAGAAAATGTAGTTTTCTACCTTTAGGGCCTTAAAAGCCTATACTGGTGTTTTTAAAAGTCATGTTTGACTTTATGCTTTTCTGTATAGTTTCTGGGATGCTTAGACCTCAAATTGCACTGCTAGAAATAGTTTATTGTGATGTACATACAGGGTTTTTTTGCAAATTTGCATTTTAATATTTATTTTTGTTTTCCCTGCAGTGTATATAAAAATTGGTGTATCTCAAAAATAAAACTATGAAGACACTCAAAATAAATTTCCTGTTGTTGGAAACTATTTTGTGCAACTTTTTTGTATTTACAGTTTTGAGGCATAAACCTCTGAAATATCTCTAACTAGAAATATATATGTAAAAAACAAAAAAACAAAAATGATTTTCAATTTTTATTGTAGTTTAGTGCACTTTTTTGCAATTTATGTAGTTTCTTTGGACTTGCAAATACAATGCATACATATTATTAAAATTTGGGCTATAACGGTTGTATTGATATATAGCAGGGGTGTCCAAACTTTTTTCACTGAGGGCCACATACATAAAAATATAGGAGGGGCTGGGCCACTTACTGGAAATTAGGTATATAACCTTAACTTTACTGTATTAAAGTTAGAAAAATCACTTAAAAGTGGTCAAATATGTTATATTGTTGAATATAATTAAAGACAAAACTGCCTTCATCACAGCTTTCCATAAATGGATCTTTATTGATTTATTCAGAAATAGCTTTTGTAGCTCATTCTCAGAACAGCAGCCTCAGATGTCTTCTTAGACAGAAGATTAACAGTACAGAGAAAAAACAATAAAGGGGAAAATGGGACGGGTACATTTCAAGTTTGTTATTTAAGTTAGGCTTAGCAACACACCTATTAACATTCGTTTGAAATGATTATCAACATTAACAGACTGAACTGGACTTAATAACAGGAGTCCATATAATTTTAGTAAATTATTCTGGTGAGTATCAGCTGCGCAGGGTATGTAAATCGGGCCATTCAGCTGCGGTGCTGATGGTACGCCACTCGTGGCAAAAATCCAGACAAATGTCACTTGATCAAGGAGCAGATCTGCATCAGATGAGATCAGCTGACTACGTGTGCGTGCACTGTGCATATAAGAAAGTGGTGCGCAAAAGCAGGGTAGTGACATAATTGATGTGCATTGTATTATTTGAATGATATTTGAAGTGTACCTGCACGTGCATGCTTATTAACACACACTGTTGAATATATTTTTTACTCACCTAAAGCACTCGTGCTCTCGTCCACTCCCCACAAAAAAAATAGCAGCTGTGTGGTGTCTGTGGCATCGGTGCTCTCATCGCATACGATGTTGTAAAAATCAAAAGCACAGCTTTATCAGACAGTTGCAGTTTAATGTTGGCTGACGAGTCTTCAATGCGTTGTACAACTGTATTTCTAGACATGCTGACGTTGTTGAAGTCCTGCACTTTTTCTGGGCACATTATTTCGGTGACTTTAACAAAGCCGTGTTTTATGAGGTCTCCATTTGAAAAAGGCTTGCCATGTCTTGCGATGAGTTGGGCGACCTCATAGCTGGCTATTGTAGCCTTTTCCTG
Organism: Haplochromis burtoni; assembly: GCF_018398535.1. Classification (NCBI taxonomy): domain Eukaryota; kingdom Metazoa; phylum Chordata; class Actinopteri; order Cichliformes; family Cichlidae; genus Haplochromis; species Haplochromis burtoni. The sequence continues at coordinate 1,526,776 of NW_024582511.1, forward strand.
GACAATTTGAGCACGAAAAAAATACTGTTGCTGACCCTGCAGCATAGCTACCATTTGCTTTAATTTCTGCTCTCGCTCAGCACCAGTGTAAGATGCATAGGCCTGATGTTTGGTTTCATAATGATGTGGTACATTATACTCTTTCATAATTGCCACAGTTTCAGTGCAGATCAAGCAGATACATTTCCCCTTGAATTCTTTGAAGAAATATTCACTCTCCCACCGTGTCTGAAATTTTCTGCACTCACTTTCTAC
>NW_024582512.1:0-46326 GCF_018398535.1 Haplochromis burtoni
TGTCAGATAATATTTTCACGGACTGGCCTTTAAGGTGTTGCGGATAAATGCAACAAAATAAAATGATACGACCAAGAACAAAAACTGTGGTATTTTGTAAATATAATAATAAATCCGAATTCACTGTGTAATTGTGTAACTTTATTAGCAGCGTCCTCCTGAAAATGCGCCAACAACATTGAGAGTAACACCCTCCTCTCTGCCCCGTAATGCTTTCTGGTCACTATGGTAACGTGTAAATATTTCTTTCAAAATAAGACACAGCTACAAAGACCCAGGGAAACTGAGTTAATGATAAAAACCCTGAAAACCATAAACTTCACACTTGAGCTTCAACTCTCGCGGCCCGATACCGAACGACTCACTGGTCCGTGGCCCGGGGGTTGGGGACCGCTGCATTAAGATATCATGGTTCTCTTTTTATGGGAGAAGCTTCATCTTGCTTTGTCTGGATGTAGATGCTGCTACTGGCAGCCTTTATTTTCACGGGTAGTTTGTTCCTGTCACTGCAAATAATAATTGATCATTCCTGGAAGTCTATTGATTTAGAGCTTTTCTCCTTGTGAAAGTAACATCAGCGCATGTTTGCTGATGAGAATTTAGCCAAATGAGAGCGTATTGACCAAACAATCGACCAGTCAACTCTGAGACTACAGCCCTGCTCAGAACCTAAGCTGCTGTAGGATGTAACTTGCACTGGAATAAAGAAAATCTTTCTGGTTCAACTTGCTGACTTTTAAGCTCATTAGAGCATTAGTCGACAGCTTCCATACAGCTCACACCAGACAGTCTCTCCTGCCAGCCCAAAAGAGTGAAAAAAACAGCATAAACCACACACCATGCTGGGCTTGCACTGGATGCTGCCTGGATTGATGAAAGAAACTTATTTTTAGCTAAAACTGACAAGTTGTTATTACTAGGTCTAGTTCAGAAATAAACTGAAATAGAGATGTTACCATGTAGATTGGTATTACAACAAACAAATATCAGAATGGCTGTCAGACCAACCACTTGAATAACCTATTTCAGTTTTCAGGCTGCGTGAGCGTGGGCATGACTTTGTGGTTATCGAGTAGGAATATTCCTTCACAAATGAATCACTGGGTTAGAGACACAACATCTCCAGAAGGCTGAACCAGCGTTTGCCAGCTTTCCTGCAACACCCCCTTCTGTTCCCAATCTCAGGAGACGAAGCCACACTGCATAGATATCGTGTCAAGATCTTGGTAAAATGAGCTTCTTCTGGCAGGAAGTTTGCAAAGCCTGGGAGCTCTGACACTAAAGGCTCACTCACCTTCTGTTACCAGCTCAGTCTGTGCAACAAGCACCCGAGCTCTACTAAGACAACCAAACTGTGCCTTAGTTCCCGAGTGTTAAGAAGAAGACTCGGGGGCTTTATAGTTATCTGTAAATTCAGAATTTAATCTAAAATGATGCCGCTTTTATGGGTAATACAACACTTTGAATGAGTTGTAAGAGGATATGATAACAGTATAAAGAACACGATAATGAGAAAAGAAAACAGTTGTGCTTGTTTATCACTTGTTTGTGCGGATGTTTGGGAAAAAAGATTGTGCCTTAATTATAGCGTAATTATGCCTTAACTGTACATAAATATTTGTATCAGTTTCCATCATAAGGCTTGTGAAAAATGTCTTTGTAATCAATAAGAAGGATTTTTTTTCTGTGAGTGCTAATATAGTATTTTAATACTCATAAGTAAGCACCAAATATAAAGGTCATAAATCGGTGTGCTTTAAAGAGTTGTTTATTGTGACTTGTAAGTTATCTCTGCACGTCTTCTGCATCAGTGTAGTGTAGGATATTCGCAGGTTAGTGATCATGATAACCTGCAATATTCATTATTCTGACTGAACATGATCCATGCAAACTGAGTCCCCTATATTAGAAATCTTGAGTATTAAACTCATGTTTTTATAAATTTATATTTATAAAAACAATTTTTTAAATAAAAGATGTGTCAATGTTGAAATTGTGTTTTTGATCTTGTACTGATGTTCAAGAGGTCTTTTCGATCAGATTGTGAAAATCTGAAGCCGGTGGTCAGTGTGACATTCAAGCAGCATTTGTTGTTATAACAAGGGGGAAAAAAGGACTGATGCAGCTTGCGAAACACAAGCAGGAAACAACTTTAAGAGCACATATCAAGTGTGGAAATTAGCTATATATTTGAATACCAGCAGAGCTGTTGTAGCAATTAGACCACTGGAAGTCTGTTTGCCAAAAAGCAAAGCATGCTACTGGTAACTGTAACGAATCGACCCAAACAAACAGCACAAATCGAGAGACGAGGGCTTTTCCAAATGAAATTAAACGTGCATGAGAAAGAGATTAGCTCTGACACATTGACTTGAAAGGAGTAGTCTATATTCAGCCCGTCCAGACACTCGATAGGATTTGAGTTGGAGATCAGCGATAGCCCACAGTCTTACATTGTGTTAGCAAATAAATTTGACCTATTTCATGCAGAAATGTACTCTGTAGCACGTTTTCTTTTGTAATTAGTTTTTTAAAGAAAGAAAAAAACTGCTGCATCTTTGGCTGCAGCAGTGGATCCTCCTCCTTATGGAGCAAGTGGATCATTAGGTACAACGTGTTGTATTTATGTGCATCCTGTTTCCAGCCCTCTTTCAGAGGAGCAAAATGAGGGGCCTTGATCCTTAATAGTAAATATCATATTTGTGATTTTCATGCAAGAAAGACCCATAAAAACTTTTTTTTGGTTCATTTTGGGTTTGCACTTTAGACTATTAATTATTGCAGACATGTTGCAGTGTCACGACTACATAATTCTAATTTGCTCTTTCCTGATAGGTTAACTTTTCATCAATACTTTCAGCAGTAAAGCATCGGTAGTTTGGAAAACTGTACTGTATTGGGATCATGGGATATCATTAACACATGGCAGATACTTTGTGTGGCATCGTTTCATTCTTTTAATTGCTCCATGGGGCTGTAGCCATGCAGCACTAGACACAGTGTATTTTCTTTTAACATTGTTACTATATAATTATAGCATTAAGTTGCCCAGCATCTTAATGTTAGAAATGGGAGCGTCAGTCACTAGTTCAGTCACCTGTTTAAAGACAGGTGCCACAGAAAGACAACTGTTTGTGTTGTTAGTTTCTAAAACAACAGTGGAGATAGATGATCAAAAACATTTTCCTTTTTCTAAGGTTTCTATTTAGGTTTCCTGTTTAATTTACAACCTCACTGTAACTATGTTCTACTAAAAGAAGCAGAGGCGTTATCGTTATATTGGGTTTAGAAATGCATTCTCTCCATCAGATTAGATTAGGGCTGCAGCTAAAGATTATTCTGGTAGTCGACTAATCTGCCAATTTTTCTTTGATTACTCGATTTGTCAGGGATTATTTCAGTAACTCTTATCTCCGCTTCCTGTGGACACACCTCCTGTTCAAGGCTCCAGTACCTCACCTGTGAATACCACCCTGTTGTCTTGTCCCACAGAAAATTAAAATAGTGACCCAGGAAACATATGAATATGAAATGGGGTTTTTTAACATTACTCAATAGGACTGTCAGAATCAAAACAAAATAAATAAAAATATAAAGTAATATAAATGAAAGTGCTAGCAGTATTCTAAAAAAAAGTGCAAATAGGAAACTAAATTGCTTCTGCCCATATAAATAAAACTTCAAATTAAATCAAAAATATTTTATTTTCCAGTCCAAAATAACAAGTTAACAAAGTTTACAGATGATTCACTTCATGAATTCACAATTGCAGTGAACATCCTCCAGAGTGAGGCTTGCTCTTATCTTGGAGATGATGTTATCAGCTGCTGATAACCACGCTAAAGATGCTCTCTGTCATGACCATTTGAGAGGTGCATGATCCTCTTTTCAGGACAAACACATCTATACTCATGTGCTTAGTATTAGTAAAACAGAACAAAACAGAGTTAAAAGTGCCTTGAGGCAATCTGTTGTTGAGATGTAGTGCTATGGAAATAAAACTGAATTGAAATGAATTAGAAAAGACTGTTACTAATCACAAATTTGGTTGTATATCATAGTTTCTCAGATGGTGTAGTGTTCAATGCTAATTAAACTGTTTAACTGATTATAAATATAATTAGATGGTTCAAACCACACATTACCTGACGTTAGGTAGAGGGGTTTACTATTCAGAATAAATGCTAATATTAATGTGAGAAAAAATAAACAAACTAGGAGACGGTGTAGCTACTTCTGTTTAATTTGTTAGCATTTTGCTCATTAGCTAACAAAATCGGTGTCGCTTAGCAAGCATTATCCAGAGAGGTTTCCGACAGGTTAGCGAACACATACGTTACTGTACAAACATTAACATAAACAAGGTATCAACGTGACACACTAACTTAACTCTTACAGCGTCCTGTTGTGTATTGCAGTTACAAAAACACATTTACGCGAAAGAAAATTCACTGTCGACTAATCTTTACAGTCGATGTCATTGATTACAGCGACGAGTGGTTGCAGTTCTAGATTAGATCTAGGCAGCCTTTAGAGATTTGGGGGAATAAGAGCTGTCTTGGGTAAATGTGTACACAGTATAAAATTTATGAGTGTCATGTGGGAGTTTGTGATTTTAGTAGGGGCTTTTGAATTTCTTTACCAAAATCAGTCATAAAGTGACTTTATTGTTTTAATGCGTATGGACTTTAAACTTGCCTAAGGTACAAGGTGAAAATAAAATAATGTCTGCAGTTATGAGATTGCAGTCGTTGCACAGTTACACAGCAGTATTTAAGAAAGATACCTTTAACACACAATTTACCATCCGCAATGGACCACTCCTTCTTTTCAGTTATGTGTGGCGTGACATGATTTCTCTCTTTGTGTGCAGACTGTTCAGCCATTTCTATAATCCCCACTTATATAACACATATACAGTGTAAATTAAGTACAACTAACATACATTAACTGCAAAGCCAAGAAAGGGTGTTTTTTTCTAAGCAGTCACCATTCACTATTATTTGAATTGATTAGACACTGTAGCCAAAACATACTCTAGTATGTTTTTGTATTATTTCAGTGGCTAAATAGCTCTTTCTCTTAGTGACCCTGAGTAGTTATTTGCCATCAAAGATCTGCTGTATTAACACTGTAGCGCAGTGTTCAGTGTACTTCAACTAAAAGACTCCTGCACGACAAGGGTGATATTATATTTTGTTTTCATTTGGGCAAACTACTACTCTTTAGGCCCACAGTTTAAAAGACTAGTGTGCCACTGCACCATTAAGAGCTTTTTATACATATGTGGTGCTGTTCTTTCCCATATTTATGTAAACTTGCCAAGACCCTGCACCACTCATGTCACGTATCACATACAAAGCCCAGTACACAGACACATAAAGCTGTTCTTTTAGATAGGAATATAGAGCAGGTGGTTTAAATGGAAAGACATAGAAACTTCAAGTACTGCTGCAGCGTATTACATATGCTGTAGTCAGCTCAAGCTATTTCTGTTGCCCCAGACAGCCAGCCAAGAATCAGCCCTACCCATTTTGGACCAACGCTGCAGGTTAATCCATTATGGCTTTGAGTTCTTAATGATTTTTAAGCTGTGGACTCATTTTAACAAACCTTAAATCTGTTAGGCAGGCGTAGAAATTAAAATATCATCGTATCACGTGTGTGTATTTTTACTGAAGATACAGGGTTTTTTTCATATTTGCCTGCCTTTGACAGAAAAAAAACATATAGCACTGTATTAGTTTGTCTTGCAGATATATGACTCCAGGATACACAGATTCATCTAGTACAGTGTGTACAGTAGTCTGATGAATAGTCTGCAGAATAGTTTGTATGCTTCTTCCATTTTTCATCTGTAAAGATTTAATTACTGCTCAGAACTGCTGACAAACACACATTGTATGGTTTATGGGTTACTCTTATAGCTGTGGTGCTTGCTGGGGGAAACAGTAAAATCACAGAAACACAGCAGCCCATGAAATATTTGGTTCTTGGGATAACATTTCATACATGGAAGTAAAACTATAGAAAGTTTTATTGTCAAGTAGTTGAAATGCTGACTAAATTAACCAACATGTTTGGTTTTGTTCAGGTTTGTAATCTAATAATCCTTAGCCTTTAAGTGTTTACCCCAAAGTTATCTGATGAATATTGATGAGAAATCAGTAAACTGCAGGATGCTTGGCTGAGCAGATAATAATAAGAAACACTGTAGAACATTAGTTAAAATTATATAATAGTCATCTTTCTAGTTTCTGTCCTGTTATTGTATACTGGGCTATGTTATGTTATATGTTATAGCCCAAAATAAATGAGAAAAATAAAAAGAAGAGAAAATTAAAAGTAGTCCTGAGCTCTTGTATTGATCATTAAATAATCCTGAAATAATGTAGCTAAAAATTGGTTTGTTTATTAACTAAACTAAAGTCAAATTAAATGCTGTTCTTTGATGCCCACTAAACCGCTACATAATGTTAGAAGAGCACGATATCACATTAACTAGAGACACACAGTGAGGCATCCAGTTTGGATTTTTTTTTCACTCATAATAATAAAAGCCCTAATATAATAACTCAACAAGTTCTTATTCCCTCAGTGTTTAGTTTAGTTTCATCTTCATTATGGTTGTTTAAGATGTGTCACATTGCTTAACTTCTGGGTAATCAGATGGTGTATTGTTAATAATCTCATTACATATTCCATCAGTATAGTGGAAGTGGAGTAAATGAAGAGTGAGACTATAAAGAGGAAGCAGAAAGTGAGAGTGGGGTTAGTTGCCAGAAAGGAATATGAGGGAAACTTGCAAGTTTATGTGATAAAGTTGCAACTATGTTTATTAGCGGTGGAAGGAGAGGTAAACAAAAGAACTAGAGAGAGAACTCAGGGGGAGATGAAAATATGAGGGAGGGAGGGTCACAGAGGACAGTTTGTTAGACAGACGGATAGACGGCTAGATGGATGTGCACAGAGATGCTCTTCATCCTTAACAGCCCAGGGTGAAGCGAGACTGACTCCTGCTTCACACTGACACTGCATCCTGAATCACTGTGATACCTCTCGCTCTCTCTCCTCTCTCTCTCTCTGTGGGAATTCTCTGACCCAGTTAGCTCCTCCACTAAGCAGCAGCAGAGTTATTTTTACATATTACCAGGAGACAATACTTCGTCCTCTGATCGTCCTCCCCTCATCCATACGCTTCCCTACGCTCTCCTCCTCTTCCTCCTCCATCTTAGCTATAGCCATTCTTTTGTCTCATATCATTCTGTTCTTCGTTCCCTTTCCTATATATCTAAATCTTTTCTATATGTCCACTGGCTTTGATCCCTCCTTGTCCTTTAGAAAAATAAAGCCCAGTCAACCCATTGATTGATTGAGGATATTGATTTTGATTGTTCAAAATCATAATAAATGAAAGCAAAGTTATACTTATTATATCTATTATTTTTTTATTCATTTCAGGATTTACATTTTGGTTATGATTTAGTTACAGTGTATGGATTTGGCTCTGTGTGTGTGTGTGTGTGTGTGTGTGTGTGTGTGTGCTACTAATCTATGCAATTTGTGATTATACTGCCAGAACACTCTTGTAAAATGATTTTTTAATTTCAAGAGGGTTTTTTTCTTGGTTAAATAAAGGATAAATAAATACATAGTGAATGCATAAATGTTATAAATAAACATGCAGGTTCCAAAGTTAATACTCATGAAGCACCAAATGCTGTTGGATTTTTCATTTGGTTATCCAGCTTACCTCCCAGTGACTGTTTGTACCAAAGTAGTCTGGTAACACAACCTGACGCCAGAACACACTGAAGCATCTACCTTATTTTGGTGTCATTTATAGCTGACTGCGTGCACACACACTCACACGCACACATACAGTGTAAATTTTACCCCATTTTATGTTATCTATCACACTTTTTTTATTTTGACCATTAAAAATATGTTTTAAATACCTTTGGTCAAAAGTTGATATTTGGTCTTCACCTGGATCCTACCTAATCTCTAAGCAACCTAACTAACATCACAAAATATGTTTCTAAATTCACTCTCATACTATAAGAGTGAATTGTAAGAGCTTTCCGTAAAAGTGATGAAATCAGTTAATCAGGTAAAGTGCAGGAGTTTCCCTAATGATCATCTCTAGTTCACATATGTAAAATGATCATTCTAAATATTACTGTGTACATTAGAGGAGCAAAATTCATTGACCACAGATTTTTATTCAACACTTTTCCTTATTTTATTTAATCAAGCCTTATTCTATGAATCACAAATCCCCCCTTCATCCTCTTCTCCTCTCCTCTCCTCTCCTCTCCTCTAGAGAGTAAATGGACAGAGAGTGTGTAGACAGGTCATCTATTCGCCTCCTAATGATGACGGATGGCAGGACTGCAGAGAGCTAGAAGAGAGAGAAAAGTGGAGTGATACTGGAAGATAAAGAAATAGCAGAGTATGAGGAGACTGTGTTTATATTTGTCTGCTGGCGGGCAGATGGTGGGAGCTTTAGTGATATGTTGATCCTCAAGTGTTTATATCGTTCTTGTCATCTACCTGATATCAAACAAGCACACACACCTGCAAGGTGGCATCTGGTGTAATTCACACTTTTGAAGACATGCACGCTTCCATCTCTGTCAGTCCTTTGACTTTCATGACCTGAGCGCTCGCATGGATCTTCTACGCTAGCAGTAGAAGATGCGTGCAAACTCTGGAGTGTTCGTTGTGTCTCGCTCGCTGACATGCGTACTCACTTGCTCATTTTCTCTCTGCCTCCTCTGATAGCAGTTGCATGCTACTGTGATTAGTAATCTAACAAACTGAGTAAAATCTGTGTGTCGTCTACCTAAACAGCAGATTGTTGCATCTGAGCTCTGGTACTTAAAATAACATTTGGCACTACCTATAGAAGTACATATCAAGTGGTCAAGTGTAACAAAAAAGTCGCTTAATCCACTATGTTTTTAAATACGAATTAGGATTATAAGATTTTTTTATTGTTTGAGGACCACTCCTTTGTGTCAGCATCCAATTACCCAGCTGTATTTGCTGATACTGTACTATGTGTTTTTTTTAAAAAAAATGTATTTATGGATTACATTGTGCTTTGCCCCAAGAGTAGAAGTCAGGTTGTTGCTCATTCAATACTGAAATGGGATGACACAGGAGGAGTTACAAGACTGTAGTTATTTTCCCAACAATCCTCTTCTCTCAGCATAGCTCACCTCTCTGTTATCTCACACCTTCCCATCTAAGAGTGAATACAAGGCTGACAGAGAGGAAGTGTTAAGACCCCATCTGGTGAGGTTACAACAGAGTACACAAAAACATACACATTTCCTCTCTCTTTCTGTCTCTCTCACACACACACACACGCACATGCACTGACAGTGGTAAAGTCTCACCCTTCCCAAAGTACAGAAACAGAGACAGGCTGTAGCTATGGCAACCCGGAGAGAAGGGAAATGATTGGGTAAGGCTTGAATTTGTTAAGAGCTACTGCATGAAGCCCAGGGCGAGTGTTAGTCACTCTTTCTCATTTAGTGTTTGTGTGGTTATTGTGCGGTGTGTGTGTATTGATACAAGTGTGGGTGAAGGAATCACAAGGAGTCAAGGCTTCTCTTTTTTATTTCCCTTCCTTGTCTGTCTGCCTGCCTTTTTCTTGTTTCTGTTTCTTTCAGCAAAGTTATTCACCATGGTCCATAAAGTAGAAAAAGACTGAATCGCATCAGTTGGTTTCAAACACTAGCATGGCTAATTGGATGGGATGAAACACTTTTCATAGCTGTGGCATCAAATAGACCATTTTATAGCCCAGTGTTTTGCTGACGGGCAGGCATATGCTCATATTTTGCTTTTAAAGGAGAATTCCCAGTTTTGACTGCAGCTTGTCATTTCTAGTTTTGCTCATAAAATTGTTTTGTTACTTTTTGCAGTGTGTTGTCATAGATTTCATAAAGAAGTAAGGAAAACTAATACTAATCTGAGCTTTTTAAGCAGGCTGAGATTAATGTTTGTGAGTAAAGATGCATCAATCGACTGGCCAAGGGCCTGAATCGTCTCATTTCCAGTTACCAGCTGGTCAGAATCATGTATGGCTGATTAAAAGCTTATCCATTTCATGCTTGTACAGCAAGCGCAAAAAAGTGCAGGCAAATAGTCGCATGCACATTCATATCACACACTAACATGTCAGTAGCATGGAAGCTCGTCACTGTGAGTGAGGACAAAAAGTTTGCCAAAGTAAACCATGGGGGAACCACCATGAAAGCCTTTGTAACCAGAAACTTACATCCTCCTCACTCAGCGGAACATTTTAAAGATGCTAGCAAAGGCCAAGTGGCTAAAACTATCCAAAGCTCACAGCCAACAACAACCAGCCACCAGTAAGGCTTGTTGAGCCTCAGTATGAGCAAAGGGTTAAAGCAGTTATCTGTGGAAGTTATAAACATACTGAAAAATAAAATAATGTTTTTTTTCTCTGTTTGTTTTATTGTAAGATAAGGTAGGTTTACAGAACCTGATTTTCAGTTAATTATCTTGTACCTCTTTCCAGTAGCAGAGCACTATTTTTCTTTTTATAGTTTTATTTTCAGTTGTTCAGTTGAGAGAATATCCTGTAACTTACTGCAGTTTGGGGAAAAACATTTGTTAAGTTTATTCATTTCTTTTATTGTGCATCAAAGAAAAGCTAATTTTTGTTTTTATGATCTTAGTTACTGAGAGAAAATCGAAATTGGCAAAAATCAGTGTCAGCAGGTTGCAGAAATTGTAATTGTTTTGGTCGATTCCAATCTGTATTCTGGAGGAAACCAAAATCAACACCCAGTGCAGTTGATTTTCAAAATAATAAATATAAAATAAAAATAAACTGCCAGTGATAGCTTTCTCAGTGTTATTATCTCTGATACAAAATAACCTGTAGCAGTTTCTTTTCTTTGTGTGTCCACCTTTCTGGGTTGTCTATCTACACTGCATTAATGTCGGGGATGTTTTCTGCTGCATAACAGGTTAATCTGTTAACACATCCTAATTTGTAAGTGGTAATTTCAGGGAGCATCTTTGAAGACTTCTCTCCCCTGCACTGCGTTACCACCTAATAATGAGAAGAAATCCTAACATCAGGATCAGTGACTAAGCAGAAAGTCGTGCTGTGTAATAGAGGGGTCTCTAGTGATGTTTGAAACTAAGATGTGTAATCTCAGTTCCTAACAAGGAACTGAGTTATCAATACAGAGGTGTATTGATCCTTCTGTGGATGTGTTTTTTTAACAGCAGGGTTTTTTTTATTAGTTATTTATTTATTTTTAATGTGTTTTAGAAAAGTGAAAAGTTGCTGCACGACAATTTTTCTTACTCCAGCTGTCATGATCTGTTTTTACTTTTTTTTTTGCAGAACAAAGGGGAGAGAAACCCTTTGTTCAATAGTAGAAAGATACAATGCTGAAATAGCATTACAACAGTTTCTTCTCTTCTAAATAGAAGTCATTCCTTTTCTAATTGGGCTTGAGGCCTTTAGAGAATTTGGAGGGTTTAGCTGAGCGTGTCCTTTTGATTGTGCAGTGGTAGCTCTCATTTAAATTCTCATGAATTTTTCTCACATCAGACCGGCACTGTAGTACAGAAATTTAAGCCTCTTTATTTTTTTTGTAGTTAAAGCAGAATAGGTGAGGGTTTTACTTTCAAATTGAATATTTCTGATTCAGTTGAACTGATTTCAGGATCATTTCTTTTACAAGGACAGGCTATTTAATTTCTTTTAGCTCTTACTTCTAAGAATAAAGAAAGGCAGACGGCAGTAAATGACTATGCAACGGCTTCATTTGTATGACCTTAGATTGCTTTTGTTGTTGAGTGGAAGGAGGAAAAGCGAAGCTTCCTCCACAGGAATGAAGAACAACAGGTTGAACGTGGAAACACCCTGGCACCTTTTAGTTTTTATTCCTGATGTATACTTGTTTCCCGACATCTTTGTTTCTTACCCTCAATCATTCTGCGGTATCACTGGATTTTCTTTAGTGCCGAATCACATGCTATCTCCCTTTCTACCCAGTGCTCATATTCTGTTTGTTTCCCCGTCCCCTTCTAGTTGTTTCCTGAGTGGAATTTTTAAAGCCAAGGCTGAGTCAGTAGAGATCCATGGGTTGGCCCTTCTCTACAAAGAGGACATATGAAAAGAGAAAAACATTTCCAGGGTTTCTTCCAGAGTGTATGTCTCACTGTGACTTTTTTAATTGTCTGGTTATATTCACCTTGGGCTAGGAAAAGCATAGGCTATAGCTCACGTACTCAACACACACACCGTCCTCAGGAGAGCTTAATTATTTCAGAGAATTGTCTATATTTTTTGAATGAATATAAAGTTGATGGGTGTGTGCAAGAGCATGGCTGTAATGAAAATGATTCACCATAATAAGTCAACAGCAGTGAAAAGAAATGGAGTAGAGTCCCAAATGTAGAGGGCCAACTTATGTCATGAGTTGAATTAATATCAAATAAACCCTAGATATTCAACATGCTGCACTCAGGAAACCTAATAAATCACTGATAGCTGTAGCAGTTTAAAAAAAAAAACCCCACACACTAATACAACACAACAGAAGTACGTTATTGTCTGACTAATGGCAACATCCGCACACATTACACTATGAGGGCTCTATACTAATGAAAAAGTCTCTTTTATCTGGGATTCTGTGAGTAATCCACAGTAGACAAAAGCATGGTGAAGGTAGCTGTACTCAGCACATGAAACCCACAAAATATGAATGATGAAAGGTTTTAAAATCTATCCAGTGAATTCAAAGGCCCCGGGTGACAATATTCTTTAATAAGACGTGTGGAAAATGAGGGTAGCGGTGTATTCTGTTGCATAGTATCATGAAGCATGTGCATCAGAGAGCACAGCCCTGACCTTGATAGGAGTGTAAATGGAGACATGTCTGTTTATTTATTTGTATTCCCATTAGTTTCCTGCACAGCAGGAGCCACTCTGTTTGGTGTCCACAATTTTAATCTAAATGTTGTCATTTCGTACACAACAAGCCAAGAAGCAGCAGAAATCTTTGCAGCTTTACATTTATACTGTTAATAGGGGTGGGGGGAAAAATCGATACTGTGTAGTATCCGGATATTTTGTTTGCTAATAATGTATCGATACAGGGACAGCAGAAATCGATATTTTGTTACAAAAAAGTTTTTGTGGACTGGAACATGCTCTGACTTCACAGCATGTTGATCCTTTTTCTGAGCAAGAATCTTAAAACTTTTTTATTTAATGTAAAATTATATTTTGTTTTAATTTACTTTCAAATTCTTCAGTTGCTGAAGGGGCTGCATAGTTTTCATAAATTGCATAGTTCAGAATAGCTATAATTGTACCAGATGGTTGCATTCAGTTAAGTTGGACTAGACTGTAATACAAACAGTTCAGTTTGTCAACAATAAAACTGACTGAAATAAGAGAAAGACTGAGTGTGAGACTTTGATATTAGATAAAATTAATATTGATAAAGTTTACCTTTATGGACAGAATCTGAATATCGCAAAATATTTAAAAAAAAAATTGCAATAATATCGTATCGTGCGTTAAGTATTGTGATAATATCGTATCGTGGGATGTATGGTGATTCCCACCTCTAACTGTTAACTAAGGCATGTTTGTAGGCATTTCTTAAAAAGTGGAGATTTTAGCTATAATTCCTTTATTATGTGAGGCAGTTGCTCTGAAAGTATGTGGATTTTACTTTTTGCTGTTTGGTTGAGGAATTATTAAATTGAGTAATTAATAGGGGGTTTCCTGCTGGTCAGAAAATAAGGGTTAGGGTTAGGTGTGTAATTTGCTTGGTCATCTTTGTCTCCAGCTTCCCTTGGCTGTGTTGAAAGTACCTTACTCTTCTGAAAGGCCTCCGAGTCCAAATCTGTGTTTTTTCTGGCCATATGTAAAAACAAACTAATTTTTTCAAGGGTTTTTGGTTTATGAATTGAGTAAAATTCCTATACCTCCTACTGTAGCGTAAAATTATGTCTTGGCCTATGCTTCATTGCACTGTTGCGTCTCAGTTTGACATCAAGATTCTTGTTTGTGCTATCAATAATGGTTTGCAAATTAAATGTGAAGGATTGGCAAATTAAATAATGCTCGACACAATGTTTGTTTTCTCTTCCTTCGAGCTCTCTATTAAGAGCCGTGCCAGTCGATGGTGATTGTTATCTGACAATGCCGTATGTCTTAGTTAACTCCTGCAGTAGTGCTCTGCAACAAAGGAAACTAATACACATCTGTGTCACTTTTCCAGCGCTAAAGAGGTGTAAAAAGTGATTTTCTAAACATAATCTCGTTCCTTACTATACCTCTGCATAATATATCTGTCACATTTTCTGTGAAAAATAACAATATGAAGAGATTTTTTTAGGATATAATATTCACATCTGTAATTACAGTGTGGCTTTAAATCTCTGTTTTGTGGGAGATCTAATTTATGTGTCAGTTGCTGCAGAATATTGCCACAGGATATGCCACACAAATTGTAATGCATTATTATCAAACTGAAAGACTGCTTACTTAATGATGGGCAATCTTTAGCATAAAATGCTCTATTTTTTGTTTTTTAAATTTCCCCATAATGGTGCATTTTTTTTATTTTGCTGTGTCTGTTTTGAATAGTTGGTCTGCACTCAGTGTACTCATAGAAAGCATTAACAACATGTCCTAATTAACTTTTAGCTTAGCTATGCAAGGGTTCATATTTGCATACTCTACATGGCCCAAGTTGCTGAGTAGTGCTTTGTTCTTGTTAATTAAATGATATAAAACCTTCCAGCTACACCCCCCCCCCCCCCCCCCACACACAGAGAAACCAAAATTTCAAAAACACAAGCAGATTATGCCTTACATTAAAGGGGGGAATGCCAAGGCCTTCCTTGGCCAGGCGAGAGATATAATCTCTCCGGCGTGTCCTGGGTCTGCCCTAGGGCCTCCTCCCGGTGGGACATGACCAGAACACCTCACCCAGGAGGCGCCCAGGAGGCATCTTTGTCAGATGCCCGTACCACCTCAACTGGCTCCTTTCGATGTGGAGGAGCAGAGCCTCTACTATGAGCCCCTCTTGTATAGCCGAACTCCTCACACTATCTCTAAGGGAGAGGCCAGCCACCCTTCGGAGGAAGCTCATTTCCACTGCTTGTATCTGTGATCTCATTCTTTCGGTCACTACACACAGCCTGTGATCATAGGTGAGGGTAGGGACTTAGCTCGACTGGTAAATTGAGAGCTTCGCTTTTACACTCAGCTCTCTCTTTACCACGATGGACTGATACAGCGTCCGAATCACAGCAGCCATAGCACCAATCCGTCGTCGATCTCCCGCTCCCTTCTCCTGTCACTCATAAACAAGACCCTGAGGTGCTTAACCCCCCACCCCCACCCCCCCACCCCAAAAGCATGCAAAATAACATCATTAAAGTGAAATATACACTCACCGGCCACTTTATTTGATGTACCTTGTTAGTACTTGGTTGGCCCCACTTTTACTTTCAGCATTTCTTTAATTCCATATGACATAGATTCAACAAGGTGCTGGAAACACCTTTATAACAGTGTGGTCATAAAGGTATGGACACGGTCAACAACGATACTCAGGTAGGCGGTGGGGTTTAAACAATGCACAGTTACTACTAAGGGGTCCAAAGTGTGCAAAGAAAACATCCCCTGCACCACACAAAGCAGGGTGCTTTAATTTGTTTGCACACAATTTTGACCCCACCATCTGAATGTCATAGCAGAAATCAAGACTCAGTGCTTATCCAGTCACTCATATTGTCTAATTTTTGGAATTTTAATCCTATTTAATCCTATTGTAGCCTCAGCCTCAGCTCTCTCTTCACCACGACAGAGCGATAGTTCTTAGCTGACCGGAGTGGCACCTGGTGTGATTTTCTGCTGCTGTAGCCCATCTTTGTCAAGGTTTGATAGCTTGTCTGGCACCAACAACAATGCCACCTTCAAAGTGAAAGAAATTACCTTTCTTTCTTATTCTAATGCTCAGTTTGAACTTAGGTAAGCTGTCTTGATAATGTGCACATGTCCAAATGCATTGAGTTGCTGCCATGTGATTGGATAATTAGATTGTTAATTTGCATTAATGAGCAGCTGAACAGGTGTACCAAATAAAGTGGCCAGTGAGTGTACACAATTTAGTGAACACAATTAGTAAAAAGCATTAAAATGTGCCTGTGTTTGTATGTGTGTGTGTGTGTGTGTGTGTGTGCAGTCTTTGCAGCGTGTGTTTGCATGCACGTGTAAACATAATGAATAGACTGACAAACAAAATCTCTGGAAACCAGTTTGTCTTGCAGAACCATGAGATCCATTACACCTGCCAGTGCCGCACCTTATTTATGCTCTATTATCCAAGGTGTGACTGCTTCTCGAAAGAACACACAGCAAATACTCACTATTTGTTTTGCTTTGATTTTCTTGGCTGTATGATAGTGTCTTGTTACTTTTCTTTTGAGGGTGCGCCACTGTCAGTCTGTTATATCTGGTTTTTCAGGAACATCAATTTCTTTTCTTTTTTTCACAAAGTGTCTCATAGGTTAGTGATTTGACTGTAATATACAACAGTATATAGCTTCTCAGACCTATACTCAGAAATCTCTTCAGTGCACACATAAAGAAGGTGTGCAACCAAAATCTTTACCACCATGATCCACCATTCAAGGGTGGTTGGTCTTTACTGTGTTATGAAAAACCCGTCATTTACTGTCTCCAGTTGTTTCATCTGTTATTCTTTAATGTGTTTTAGCAGTGAATTTGAAATGTGATAAAACTGTGCTTAACAGGGCAGACTGTAGGCTCTAGAAATTATTAATGGCAACTACCCAATTTTAATATTGCACAATTTTCCACAATCTGTTGCTATCAGCACAGCTGCACTTCTTACCATCTGCCACCTTAACACGTTTTTGTTTATTTAATTCTAAAGTAGGGGTGTGTGATATGATTTTGGAATGATTGGGACTGAATTCAGGACATCGTGACAACTTTCCTGGTAAAGCAGATCAATCATACCTTTTACTGCATCACAGAAACACAGAACATAAACCAGCAATGTGTTATCAGAGTATTAATACAAAACTATTTCATAATTTTCTTTCTAGACTAAAGCTTGTTAAAAGAAAAGAGCAAGGTTGTATTGTGAAATAGGACCAGGAAGCGTTCAGCAACTATGAAAAGGTAGTTGTGTAAGAGAAGTAGAAGAGCGAGGTGAAAAGTAGTAAGTGCTTATCATAACAAAAATAAGCAACCTTTTGTGCTGTGATGGCTCTACGGAAGAAAAATGCGTCAGGTAGTAAATTATGTCATCATTGGGAAGTGGCTAATGTTGCATGAATTGTGCAGCTAAATTAATAGATAGTCTTAGAGGAATGAACAACAGCATTTTATAGATAGTTCTGTGATAGAGTGCAATGTGATCGAACTGTTTGCATGCAAGTTCTCGTTTCAAACACTTTGCTGTGTTAAGTGACACATGCAAATAATAGTCTACTTCCTCTTTAGGGTCAGTTTTCTGGTTAGCGAAGATTATGCCAGTTGGTGCACTTCTTCATTTTCTACGAGAGGAAAAAAAGAGAGAGAGATGCAATAATTTCTCTGTAGTTTCGTTTTAGAAATGTTTGCTACAATTCTAATAATTTTTTTACATTTTTTAGCTAAGGTTTTGTTTTCCCTATGCCGTTTCTTTTTGATGTTTCTGATGAAGGCAAAGGAAAAAGTAAAGCTCAAAGTTTTGCAGTGAAAAATATCTGTCTTATGATACGTTCTCCCCCTGTGATCGCTTTAAGCCAAGCAGAACATTGCCCTTAAGTGCCGTTGTAGTGACTGTAACCAGACTTTAAACTTGTGTCTTCTCAGGTGCTGAACCCTGCCTGCTCAAACACCGTGACTCCAAACTGACAGACAGGGGAAAAAGTGGACAGATAAACCAATAGGAGGCCAAAGGAGGGTGAGTGAGTAGTCTGTATACTGTACCTCTGTAGGCTGTCTTGAACTCTGTTTCACACTGTAGTTTAAAGTGTTGCTACTGCTATAGTTGGGTGGCTCAGTGTTGACAGTTTAGACCAGTAATTCTGAAAGCAAGACAAGCCCTGTAGCAAAGAGACTGATGCACTGAGCCCCCTGAGGCCAAAACTAAGTCTGTTCGTGTTTTCTGTTACCCTTCTCAAGATTAGTGCTTTCATCAGAGGCTGTTCAAAAGAAATGACGGTTTCATACTTAAGTAATATAGACACGGCTTTATTTTGTGCTGAATTTTACCTAGAAAACAATCAAAGAAGGGATTTTTTTTGGCCAAAAGAGGAAAAGAGACAGATGTTCAGCAACGCTTTGGGAACTATTCGGCAAAAAGAATCCCATCATAAATCTGCTAAATAGAAACAGTTCCCCCATCAGCATACAAAAGGTTTTAAAGAGGGGCCGAATTTGCTTGTGAGTGAACAGATGGAATCCGGTCAAATTCAAGATTTACATCTTAATTGGAATTTTTGTACCTTGTGTGTGTGTGTGTGTGTGTGTGTGTGTGTGTGTGTGTGTGTGTGTGTGTGTGCACGCGCGCACACGCAAGTCTGATTTTGATTTATGGGTACACATAAACGGGTATCACACATTTATGTGTTTTTCCACTTCCCTATAATACATGTATTTTTGCTAGCTTGTACAATATGTTCCCCCAGTTAACAGTCTGTGTACCTACTATGTTGTTAAAACATCTGCTTACTCATCAATGCAATTTATTGATGGGTTGACAGATGTATTTGTTGGCCAACTGTTTACATAATTGACTGACAAAATAAAATTACTAGCAATATGAATTTGCTGCTTTCTTTTTCTTTTCTTTGTTTGTTTGCTTTTTAACCTTCAAACCTGTATACATATACCTGAAGATCTGCTCCTCTGTCTCTGTGTATATCTCATACACTCCTAACCGTCTGTAGAAGTTTTTGTACATTACAACTTATCCTGATATTATCTGAGAAAAATGAGTGCCTCATCTTCATTTGTGGTTTCATTTTCATTGTGGTCTCACACTGACAATGAATTTAAGTTAGACATATTTACTGATCACAGTGGATCAGGGGCTGCGGTCCTAGTGGTTGCCGGGTTCACTCTGCTTTGGTAAACTGCCTACTTATGTATGTAAAGTAGCTTTTATGCAGTTCACCCAGCGGTCTTCCCCACTATCATCTCAGTGGGACTGTTTTGGGGTCTGCGTGTGTGTGTTTATGTGTAAATAATTGATTGCTATAGAGGTTTTAGTGGATTGCTGGTGAGACTGAACCAGGCAAAAGAAAAACACGCTTGACTGCTTTCCTTCACAGTGTGAGTAACATAACTTTACCATGTGTGCTTGCTCGCTGGGATGTTGAGTTGGGGAGCTTGTCAGTGTTCCGTGAGTAGATTTAGTTTGTGTTAATGGTGCTGCAGACATTAGTCCTTAAATCACAAATTAACATCATTTTTGAGCCACACTAAGATGCCACACATACTGTTAGAACCCAACCAATATATTTGATATATTGACTAATATTTGCTATTTGCCAATATCTTCTTATCAACATTTAAATGAAAATATAAAAAGTAAAGACAAGATAGAAGAAAGACCCTTTGACCAAGTGTAGATGTTGCATAGTTTGTCCACACTCTGCAACTTCCCTGTCGAAAAAGACACCACGACCAGCTGATGTAAGCAGGCGTGGAGTATAAACAATTAATTCACGACTTGTTATGACAAAAAAACAAGATTATTTTTAAGCTGATTTGTAATATTATCTTGGTAAAGATTCTTAAAAAACTAAACGTAACACATGTTTATCTGTCGGGTTTTCATGAGAATGAAAATATCGGTCATTATATTGGACTTCGCTATCTTTGGGATTTGTTTTCGTTTTAGGTTTTTGAGTTTAAAGCTATAAGATGATTTAGAATAAATTATGAATAAACCTAAGCATGAACTGTAATAACCAATAAATTAATTGGTTATACATACACAAAGACAATCAAGCATGCTGCCATGTTCATCCCAAATAATCAGACCTTCTTTCTTTAGACTTTTTTTAGCCTGCTGCTTACAACATTCAGTCATTTTTTCCATTTTATATCTCAGCATCAGGGATAGCTGTGGATAGTCATGTTGTCCACAGCTGTCACAAGTCAGACTCAAGGTCAATATAGCATATTGAGGATTTTCAAAAATTTGTTTGTTTTTTTGACTAAAGGGGTAAAAAATAATTTGTTTGTTATTTTCTTTGTTTGTTTTTGCTTTTTAATGTAAACATCAATGTCACTATGACCTTGTAACATTTTGCTGAAAGCAATATCTCAGGAACATGTAGATGAAATTTTATTCTGTTTGCGCACAAACAGTAAACCTAATTTGCTGGTCAAAGGTGAAGACCACGGTTATCTGAATACATATATTATATGAGTAAACGTAAACTGCAGTTTCACTGGTTGGCAGAGGTATACCACAAGGCAGAGAGTTTAGTCTCTGCTTCTTTCTTTATCTTTCTCAGTCTTTTACCAAGGGTCTTTCTCCTATGCTGGCTTGTTCTTCTTTGCCATCCCTTCTTTCTTTCTTTCTTGCCCCTTAGCCGCAGTGTCCTTGAGAAAGCAGTGACTTTGCCGGTGAGTGTAGCAGAGCGCATCACTCTCTCTCTTTCTCTCTCTCTTAGACTCTCTCTCTCTGACTCTAACTCAACACCCTTGCACACAAACGCACCGACACACACAAACATTTGGTGGGTCCATAACACAACTGTTAAGCAGGACCACACTGTAAAAGTCTCTTCCCTTTATACCCCATGAATAATTCATCATCACTAACATTGGCTATATGGCTTTATGCAAATATCGACAAACCTATTGCAGAGGAAAAACGGAGACAGTTTTGTTTTGTATCGAGCCAACCTTTTGCCAATTTACTTCTCTTTCAGGAAAAGATAGTAAATGATCAGCAAACTGCTGATACAACCAAAAGTTGTCATTTGCAGTCAACAGTAATATAAAATGTTGTGATGATGATCAGTAACTGAGCTACTGTTGAATTCGCTTGGTTTCATAATATGACGCTTTACAAAATTGGATTTATTGCTGAAGTTCAATTACTCTTTCTGATGGTTTGTTACCGAATTCTGACAAATTGCCCTCAGTAGATACTGGAGTTTGGCTGCCAGCGTGGAAACACGATGCCTCTGTGCCCTCCCCCTCATTAAAACTGCCCTCCACTAATCTTGGATCATGACAGCCCATTGTTACAGTTTTCCGTAGCTCTTAAAATATGGATGGGGTCTGATTGTCTGCTTGTAAGATGAGATGTGATAGACTCTTGTTGCTGTTTGTTCTCGCTCTCTGTTTTCCATTTGTATTGGGTCACCGCTTTTTCCTGCCGCCTTGCGTGTTTTCTGTAGGGGATCGTGTATCTTGTGGATAAGTAGCTGCAGTCCTATATATGGAACATGAGATTTTCAACTTTATCTGCAATGTTTATTTATCCAATATTTGAGAGTCTGATTTAAATAATATTTACTGCAGTGTAATTTGCATATAGTCTGATTCTTCCTAGCAACATTACATATAGGTTCATTTGAGTAGCTCATGATAGTATCTCATTGCCGCCATGTTATCATTCATTCACTCCTTGTCTACGTGTGTCTTGTTCACACTTCCTTATGTCACACATACGGCTGAAAATGCTTCCGTAGCCATGGTGAGCAATCCCAATGGGAAAAGTTGAGCCTGAATCGCTTTCTCACTCTCTTTCCTTCCTTTGTCTAATGCCTTGGTGCAGTTTAATGCTTTCCCCACATGCGCACACTTGCACACAGATGAGCAGGTCTGAATCTAAAAGCAGAGAAGATGCAGATTTTTGGTCACATGTTGTTTTAATTCATTTGACCAAGAAGTTGTTAAAAAAAAAACAACAGACAGAGCGTGAGGATGGTTTTCTCTGCTGCCTGCTTTGCTTCTTGTTAGCGACCATGACCGTGGTGGCTGGACATTTGGCTGTGAAATACTTGCGCAAGAGTCTGCTTGAGAAAAAGGCTCTTCAACAAAGCGCATTGGACAGATAAACACCTTCACCTGTTGGACCAGCAGGATGTCAGTCTTCTAACTTTATAAATTGTAAAACAGCAGCAGTGCAGCAAAACGACACATTTAAGTTCAAGTGACAAAGCCCTCTAGCAGCAAAAGTAGCCATGACAGAAGGAAAGAAGGAAGTCAGAGTTGTCACAATACTACAGTTTCAAACTCGATACCGACACCCAGGAAAATACTCGGATCTTGATACCATTTTTGCGACAAAAAACAACAAAATCAAGAGGCATGTAAATGTATTCACATATAGCCCTGTTTATTTCCAGTGCTTCTGGTGATTTAGAACCGTATTTGTGGTGTTGATAAACTAGAGTTGTTAAGCTCGGCTGCCACTCTTTCAGTATAGTGCTGTTAGACTTTTCTCACCTTCAAGGGGATTTTTTTTAGGCGCACATGCAAAAAAAACATGTTATCTTGTAAAATTAGCACCGTCTGTTAATGTTACAGACAGCCAGGACTGGCAATGTTTGCTGCCTAGCTCCGACACTAACATTATTCATTACTGTTTTATTGTTAGTCACAGCTACTAGATCAGGGATGTCAAATATTACGTCCAGGGGCCAGAATCGACCCGGCAAAGACTCCAATCTGGCTTGCTGGAAGGCTTTGGAAAATGTGGGAAGAAGAACTCTATTTTTGGACTTTTAACTTCATTTTCACAAGTTTTGGAGCTTTTCCTTCACCAAAGTAATTAAATTATAGATAAATCTGTAATTCTCCACATTACTTCTTGCAATTTAAGCCCAAAGTCATCCTGACAGACTTCTTTAATTTACTACAGCAGCATTTCTTTATCTCTGCGTTATATTAAGATATCTCATTGATTAAATGCACAGTTAAACTTTTTACACTGACAGAATGGGAAGTATCATCAGTCTGGCCCACATAAAGTCAAAGTGGGGTCTATGTGGCCTGTGATATAAGTTTGACATTCCCGTGCTAGATACTGCTTTAATAATAACTTAATGGACAGCTATAATTGCTAATAGTTAAATGGTTAACGTTGGTGTGTGCCGAGTTAATATTTATAATAACTGTTTAATACAGTATGCCAATGCTGTTGAAACAGGAACTTTATTGACTTCTCATGATTCCTCATAAAGCTGAGCTGTCAGTCTTCAAGATGCATGCCAAGTTTGTTGTGCTACTGCTCACGCGTTCAGCTGCTAGTGGGGAAGGGGCTGTGTGCCTGCCTGTCCTGCTGCAGTGCTTTATGAAGTTGTGTGAAGTTGGAGGAGGAGAAGACTGCACTGTTCTTATGAATACTGTTGCAATCATTTTTAATATCTATTAGTATCTGAGTATTAATGTTGTTTTGCACTTCTCAGTAAATATGGGGCCTACGGTACCTTTGCAATTAAAAAATGATCATGTGCTGTCACATTTTCAGAGTTTTGGTATTGAAAGGTACAGTTAGTGTCCGTCCTGTTGACATCCCTAGTTTTTATTGTGAACTTTTGAGTACAGATGTGTCAGGATACCGACTTCAGTCCAAGGGGGCACTGTTCCTTTCCTGTTCTTTTTTTTCTGCTTAACTGTGACCATGATAATACTGTAACCTTAGTCAACTGCTTCTTTATTTTAATCAGTACAGTGAAGATAATTTCGCCCCGATGACTTGGTGGTGATTGACTTCCATTTTGCAGGCATCCAAAGCATAATTGGTGTTTTTTGATGATTTTGTGTTTTCTTTTAGGAACTATTGAAATTATTATCAGGCCCAAATTAGGAACACATGCAGTTATGCATGAGCAACGATAAATGTCAAGTCAGTAGAGGTTTGTTATTTTATTTACTCTGTGACATATGTTAATCAAGAAAGCCAGTGATCAGACACACATACACAAGGCTAGAGAGTCGATTTCTTGCTTTATGAGAGAGACCCAACTTGGGTTTAAAAATAACTAGAATATTCCTTTCATTTTAAAGTGTTAATCTTATATGGATATATCATCAGATTAGATATAAGATAATCAGATAATTTAAAAGATGGGTCAATCATAATTCATGCTAAATTGTTTTTAATTATTCATCAATAGTCCCTGTGGCTTGCATGCACACACACACACACACACACACACACACACACACACACACACACACACTGTAAACCTTTTCTGTTTCCCTCATTCTGTATATTTCTATCTTTTCCCCGTCTTATCTTCTCATTTCTAACCTCCCTTCTGGTCACACTCTGCCCCCATCAAGTCCCACCCTTCCTTTCCTTTCTCTCTCTTCCTGTTCCTTCCTCTCGCCTCTGAGTCCCACCGTCTTCTCCCCTGAGTCGGAGAGACAGACAGGAAGGAAGTGTGTAATGAGACAGCCATATCGAGCACACAGCCCAAATTGACCTGCAATGAATGGAGGCACTGATCAGATGCTGCTAAAGCAGTGCAGATTAACAAGCAAGGGGGATGGGAGAGAAAATGAAGCTCCCTAATGTGGCACACGTTTTAGGAATACTATCAGACATGCATAAACCGGTTTTTTTAGGTAACAGGAATATATGTGTTCACACAGGGCCTCTGGTATCTGTTATTATTTAAGAATGAATGTGCTTTTTTCTTGTTTGTAGTTTTACTGAAATCAATAGTTGGTCACTTCATCTGAAAGGTAAAGCAATCTGCATTCAAGACACTGTTTTCTCTGCAGTATGAACACAAGACAGAGAGGAAATAGCTTCAGAGTGAAAATGAGAAAAACAATGACAAGCAAGAGAACGAATGGCAGGACACACTCCTATTACTCTTATTATTGTCAGAAGTGTTACTTTATATCCTTGCTGGATATGAAAATACTGGATGTGATTTAGCTTTTGTAGTAAATCTTGCTAATCTGCTCATCTGTCTCCACTCGCCACACTACTGATTTTATTAATGAAAATGGAACGATAGAGGGAGAGTGGACATATTACCACTAACAGTTCTTTGTGGTTGTGTGTGTGTCTGTGTGTGTGTGTGCCTTCTAGTTTGTCCAGTGTATCACAGTAGAAGACCATTAGGGGATTACTTCACATCTGGATAACCCTAGCTGTTCTAATGAGTTCACGACTGCAGTATGCATTTCATAATTTGGATGGTTTTAACAACATTACATATTAAATCATTTCTGGCCTCAATTCTGCCCAGATCATTTTTAATATTTAAGCCCAGTGAAAAACCCAGTTTTGGTGTAAAAAAGTTATTGTGAGGATTTACTAAATATGTGCACTGGCAGTTTTTTGACTGAAAGGTGTGGACACGGACATTTTTGTGCCTGGCCGTATTGCCAACGTGTTTGATTTTCCGAGCACAACATTTGGAGTAAATCACAAACATCATTTACGAAGGTTTTCAGCAAGTAGTTCACTAAAACCATAGCTTATGTTTGTGTCTGATGTGGGGATGATAGTTGCTGGCAGAAGTGCTGATATATTTGGAATTCCAGATGAAATTGTTGTCAGAATGTCCACCTAATAGCACCGGTGGATTGCCCAAAACTGTGTGTTCAATACCAAGTCTATGCCTCTGCTCTGTCACACTTCACTGACTCATCACCCCAAATGTTTAGGGCTTTGCAAGTCATATTTATGGTGTTCAAACATACTGGTATTTTGATGAAGTAGAGCAGAACTCAGAGAACTGAGCTTAACGTAGGGTGTCAGAGGGAAATGAAGAATCGCAGTACAAGGCACATGGAAGGATTTGTCTTTTAGTGGTTATTACAGTCAGCCAAGCTACTTTTTTAGCTTACAGAGTATCAGGTTTTTTGACACATTTCTAAACATAAATCGATCCATAATGACAATGCCAAGCACACAAGAGCATCAGCATCTCACCAAAACTCTTTCAAGGATTTTCCTTCTTTATTATGAATGTATGGAAGTTTTTTTCTGATCGGGTTATCTCAAAGTGTAATTTTTATCTCCAAATTTCATCTCAATAGTTCAACATTTTAAGATAATCTGAAATTTTAATACCTACAGCCTCACATCACATAAAGGAAAGAAAAAAAACAAGTGCATAGCATGCATTTTTCCACACTTGGCACAGTAACTTTAACTTGAGTACCTTAAGGATGGTTTAGAATTCTGAAGTTAACAATATTTGATGTTTTTCTGCACATCATACAACTCAACTAACACAGATTTTAAGAGGAATAGTCTATAATGAAGTAGTCTTTCTTGGGATAAATCCCCCTCCTGAGGTGTCAGATTTATCCAGAGAACGTTTCTCTCACCCTACAAGACCTCGTGCAGTATAGAGTCTGGCTTTATGTCAAACATGTGTTTATTCTCCTTCAGCTGCCTCACATTGACATGAAATGCCCAACTGGGTTCATAGGGAAACAGGAAACATGAAACCTACTCTTACATTGTAAGATACCATCTAAAATGTGTTTTTTACATGGTATTTTGCAGTGTTGCATGGTGCATTGTGTTATTACTGAAATGAAGTGGCTGCATGTGATTTTGTGAATTAGCACATTGCTAGTAGATTAGCTAGAGAACTTTCCACTCCCACCGGCGTATGTTTCCGATTGCGACATCTTGCTAATTTGCCCTGGTTAGTTGATCTGGCACTTTGATCTGTGACCCATTTTTTTGGCTTTGGCCTTACCTGGATCTTTGCCAGCCTAGTTCCAGGTAAACATGAATAAAGTGCAGTTGTAGAATGTATGATAAAGTCCTTTAGGATTAAAAGATATTGGATTTGAAGTTGTTAATGGAATGTCAAAGTGGTAATAGCAGCAATAATCCTATTTTTTCCCCCCAACTCCTTTGTAACAGTGGTTTATTTTATGTAATTTTTGTGCTCTATATCAAGGAATTTAACTGACTTAATCACCAAAGCATTAGTTGTTGGGCGTGGGTTCTAGTTTCATGTAACCTTGATTCAAAAATCTTTTATATTTTGCTAATTAGCTGTTTGTTGGCGATACCCAGCCTTTTTATTGGTTTCTGGTGCATTTATATATTTTACTGGGCACATCAGTGCTTCACGTTATTTTTTTAACCCTTTAGCAGCAGTAATGTGTGTTTATAACCAGTCGCACATGCACGGACCTGCTCAGGCACACACAAGCAAAGTGGTGGGTGGCACGACAGCTTTGTGTGTTGGCAAACATGAGCTTAGCAGTGAAGATCCTTTCAAGCAGGATTAAGCTGCTAAGTGTCAATGGAATAGACAAGTAGGCCAAAGACCACGAAGATATCACTTACACTGCAACAATCAGTGTCAGTGGGTCTGTGTATGTGTGTAGTCATATGTAAAATAGACAGGAAGTGTAAGTGTGGCAGATTATTTGTGGAAAAACACAGGAGAACATCAACAGGACACACACACAGTATGCACATTCACAAGTCCTCTCACACTAGAGGCCTGGCAGGACCATCTGTTCCTGCTGAAATCAGCACAGCAGGAGCCTACCAGTGTGCACACACACACACACAGAACACACTATATCACACACACACGGTTGCAGCATGCTTCAGTTCTGGCATAGTGATAGTCTATTTATTCCCCACACTGACGCAGGACAGTACTCATACAGTTGAGTTGAGTAAGTTGATGTGGATATACAAATACATACTATACGTATCAGATATACAGTAAATATATCTGTCTGTAGTTTTACACATATATGGAGAGATTGAGAGATAAACGGCTAGACAGACAGGTAGATGGTCTGACCTACCGTCAGCAGGAACTGCATACGCGTTCAGCTTTCTCCATTTTAATAATCGACCGAGGGGACTAACACTCCCCTGTCAATGTTATCTATTTCCCTTGCAAAGGCAACATCAGCATTTTTTATGCTTTCTCCCATCTCATCAGCACTTTGCTCTGACCTATCCTGCCCTGCACCTGGACACAGTCAAGGAAGAACTACGGTGTAGTCATTTATAGATCCCTGTAGGGTAACTGAACACTATCATTCTTCAAGAGAAGCAGTAAATGCATATTTTTGCAGCCTACAATTTCAGATCGCAAAAAAGTCATCACCCAATAATAAGGGGTGAAGGAATCAAAATGGTAACTAAAGGGTCATATGTGTCCTTAGAAATCAATTAATGGGTTCAAAAAGTTTGACCTTGCCTTGTCTTATTTATTCTGCAAATTGAAAGATCGATTTTAGTCAATAAAGTGATGTATCATAAATTATCTGTCTCTCTCAATTCTTTTTTGCAAGGTCCTTGCAAAAGAGAATACTTTAGGTATGGTTTGTTTTGGTCTTTAATAACTTCTCAGGTGGAATTAGTTACAAATGGTTAATAACTGAACTGTTAAACGGTGGTATTAGCATCTGCGCATTTTACTCGTCATATCAGCAGGATGAATAATTAACAATGAAAACACCAATTTATATTGCGCAATTAAAAAAAGATCACATGCATCACATTTTAAAATTGTTTCTGGTACTAAATTGATTTTCTGGATATAATATTAATTTTATATTGTGCAAATATTAATAATGATCTTGAAAGACATAATAAATAAACATGAACCAGTAAAGGCTGCATGTGAGGATACTAAATATACCAAGAATACTGAGACTGAGACTGAAAAAGAACTGAAGAAAAACAGCAGCCAACATAGAAGAGGAGAAGAAAAGCTCTGGTAAAATGAACAGATCAGGTGAAATCAGCAGGGAATTCAGAAAATCAGGCGAGTTAGTAGGTGAAGTAATTGTTTGTGTATCCATGACTATTTGTATGTGTGCTTTGTGTGTCTAGTAAACGTGTCATTTAGATGACTTACAACAGGGGTCCCCAATCCCAGTCCACGAGGGCCGGTGTCCCTGCAAGTTTTAGGTCTCACCCTGCCCTGAGTCAACATACCTGAATCAAATGATTAGTTCATAACCAGGCCTCTGGAGAACTTCAAGACATGTTGAGAACGTATTTTCTCCATTTAAATCAGCTGTGATGGATCAAGGGCACATCTAAAACCTGCAGGCCCTCATGGACTGGGATTGGGGACCCCTGACTTACAACATGGGTTGTAAGTCAATACATGTCAATAAACATTTACCTCAATATGTTTGCTAGTCTGCCATTTCTGAAAATACAAATGTTAAAACTCTTTTCATTAAAATCAAATAAAACAATTAAAGGTTTAGTCTACAAATTAATTTCCTTGGAAAATAATATCACAACAATTCGATGGAAGTATAAAACCAACACCCACCAAACATTTGATTAGAGTCTAGTTGAAAGTAGCTGTGGCACAATGATTCTCAGGTGTAAAACTAATCTTAATAAAATACTGTGCACTGTACAGTGCTCTCCATTTTGGTGACTGGATTGAGGGTCATAGTATTACTGGGTTCCTCCTTGGCACTGTTTCCATGCTGCAATTTGCAGTTGGCATGACTCTTAATTACACTCAATGTGAAGTTCCCAAAGTTAGCAGTGTGATTTGAATGGAATTGACAAGAAGAAAAAAAAGACCGTGTCCAATCACAGACACAACACCTGCCAAAAGTACATATAAAAGTATTATATGTTATTTCCTAGTACAGCAAGTGTCCCCAGCAGTTCCAATTTAATGGATTACTATAATCATGTTACAGTTTCTGCAAAACAGCAATATAACACAGTGCTAAATTCACTAATTGCATAAACAGTTGTGTCATTACTGAGATTACATAATTTATTGAATTATCTGTACAATTAACAGATAGAAAAAGAATCAAAACATACCCTTTTCCTCCAACACTTCAATAATAGCAGAGCTATAATAATTAAGGAGTGGATGTATACATTAATTGTTATTACACGAAAGGTCAAGAACACAGCTGCCAGAAATGACAATCCACTCCTCCTAACAAAACATCGACTCAAAGATAAAACAAAGCTAGTAGCGACAAACCCCAGACCCACTGGGATGTGTGTGACTGTAGCCGAGCAGCTGCTAATAAAAGCAGTGATGAGCAGTGAGTCTCATAGCATAACTGTTTCTACAATAAAATCTAGCTTTCATAAGCTTTGCTGTCGGCTAAATAAGTAAAGGGAAGTATGTGTATGTGTCAACTGTGCCAGTTTGTGGACAGTTTCTTTCCTGTGACAGTGCATCTCAGTCCAAGTGGATCCTAATGAAAAAGTCTGTAACTAGTAGTGCAATTAACTCATTTCTTTAGGGGAGTAAATTAGTAAGAACACCATTGCTGTTTGTTTTTTTCAAAATAATATCTAATAGATTAGCATTTGGAGTAATAACCCCAACATTCACCAGAACCACAGTTTGCTATGATGACAAAGTCACACACATACTCACACACAAGGTGAAAACAACAGCAGCAAAAAGGACCTGTCAGTGAAGAAAGTCTTGATTATCTGTCTAGTGGACAGACTGTGCAATGTTAATGAGTGGTTGAAGGTTGTTTCTCCCACTGATAGATGGTAAAAAAGAAAACGCAAAAGCAACCAGTTGACATGTCTGCAGAGCACGATGATCGCACCCTCCACAGTAGCACCAATAAACCTTCTCTAGTCATAATGAAGACAATGGGCCTAAATAAAGAGGGTTTCCTTTGAAGTGTCTTTCATCCCATGTATGTGTTTTTTTGGTATATCAAAGGAACATTAATTTTCCTGAAGTGTGACAGTTTTTGCATCCTGGTTTCTGTCGCTGTCCTTTTCTTCATCTCTTCTTTTTAAATGCACACAGCACAAAATGCAACGTCATGTCTGAGAAGGAAATCATCGAGTGTTTATAGAAGGAAACTCATAGTTCATTATGGGAAGGAGAATCTCCTATAGCCTGAGGCTGAATGCTGTTTACTTGAGCTATTTAGTCTTTGTCTAAGCATCATTCTTTGTTGACATATTCATAATGCTTCCAGTGGTTGTTTGCCTTGATGACTTTAAACCATACACCTGGCAGGTTGTCCTTACCATTCTGTACTTTAAAAGTCAACAATCACAGCAATCAACAAATCTTTGTTCACAGAGATTTTATTGTAGCAGTAAAATAAGGCCCTCAGCTCTGACTTATACAGGCCTGATTATATTTGAGTTAATACTTCGATTTTGGTCAGCATATTTGAAGAATCAACTTATAGTCATTCTATACTCTAATCTGCTGTGTGAGATATGAAGGTATTAAAGATGCTTTCTCGAGAGAATAAAGATAAGAAGTAATCCAATGAACTTGGGAAATCAAAATAATTTATTCAAGAAATTAGATGCTAAGGTTGGAGGTGGAACATAAATTGAAAAAAAGGACATCAAAATTCAGATGTGCATTTTTATGTTTTTAGAAAGACAACACACTCATTAGTGTCTCCTTTGAGCATGCCACCGCTTCTCTATGTTATCTCCTTTGCTGTCAAAAACCCCCTTCCCTCTTCTCTACCACAGCTCTCCATGTGCATCTCACTGTCACGCTTTCTGTGTTTCTGTCTGTCCATTTGTGTCTGGATCTATCTGCCCTGCTGTCTCACTGCAGTCGAGAAATAGACCGAGTAAACAGACGTCTCAGTGAGCTAGCACCTATTTACACTGTGCATGCTTCATCTCAACAAAGGTGCTTAGAGACATGGCTTTGGTGCGTGATTCTGAATTTATTCTGAATATTATGCACCGCCTGGACCCACGTCTTGCGCTATTTTTGTGTGCTGGTTTCTGTGTGGCATGTTTGTCTAACTAATTAACACACGCATTTGCAGATGTTTTCCCAGATGCAAACATTATGGCATCAGTCACCCTCGAGATATCCACACATCAATAATGATATAACACACTGGCTATTCAGGTACCCGAGCAGCCTTTCAGGTGTTTGAGTGCCTGTGTACCTGTTTTATTTAAAGGAGATATGTGGGAAACCGTGTTGGTGAGGAAAGTATTCATGAGACCTAAAATACTACGCCTTGCAAATAGTTATGGGAGAGAAAAATCAACAGTTTAACTTAAAATAACGTAGTCTTAGCTTCCAGAAACACCATTCTTATTTATACCTGCTCATTTTCCCAAAGAGATTAGCCTGATTGCAGGTCTGCCTTACTGGAGTTTATGTGTTTGTTTAGAAAAAAAGGGTATGACAAGCAACAGCAATCTTCCTACATTAAGTTGTAGCTTTTTCTCATACCGTGCAGCATCTTTTATCTCACAAATGCATAGATTAATCTCAAAACCGTCAATTCAAGTTAGCAATCTGATAATCAGATGCACTTGATTAATTGATCATCAGCAAGTGTGAGCACCTCTTTAAAAGCAGATTGTTTTTGTCAGTTTGCTGGTCTGAAGCATTCAGGTGTGTGTCAAGGGCAAAGGTCATCAGGAGTGATTTTTAAAAAGTTGCTGCCCATCAGTCTGGGAAGTGTTGTGAGATCATTTCCAAACAGTTTGATGTCCACCGTTCTACAGTGACAAAGATTATTTACAAAAACAAAAAATTCAAGACAACCCAAGGTCAGATCATGCGATGCTCAGAGAAATTGAAAAAAAAACCTAAGAGCTACATCTCAGACTCTACAGTTCTCAGTTAACATGGTAAATGTTAAAGTCATGCACTCAAAACAATGTGAGAGACTGATATATAGGGATGGGAAGTGATAAGAATTCAGCGATTCCAGTCCAATTATTGATATCATTT
This sequence comes from Haplochromis burtoni, assembly GCF_018398535.1. Lineage (NCBI taxonomy): Eukaryota > Metazoa > Chordata > Actinopteri > Cichliformes > Cichlidae > Haplochromis > Haplochromis burtoni. The sequence goes on from NW_024582512.1 coordinate 32,731, forward strand.
AATGATTCAATTCCTTATTCATTCTGTTATGGATTCTCATTGGGTTCTCACTGGCTCGTCTTTGAGTGTCACCAACATCGCTAAGCAGTATATCTTAGATATTCCTATTATTTGTTCATGTTAGAGGTATTTCTGAACTTTTTGTTGTGATTAGTGTTGGGGTCGTTACTCAAAAAATAATGTATTACACATATTACACAAAACATTAAATAGACTACGCGTTACATTCCCATCCCTAATCATATAGTCATACAAAATATGATTACTTTATTTTAATTCACATCTAATGCTGCTAGATGTAGTTCTACAAGCTATTGGATCATGGGATATAGTTAGCTACAGTATATACTGCTTCTGCAGCTTTTCTATTTCTGATAAATAAATATTGACATGTTTAATATTTCATCTGTTGTACATTTGAGGTTCTGTTTAACTGATTTCAAGAAATAGGTGATTTTTTGTTCATGCCTTGATATGTAAAATCTTGGAATTGAAAGTCGGCATACTTTCTTTTTACTAATAGCTCTCATCGTTTGAGGACGTCCCCAGCTGGCACTGGCACCGGCAGCGTTCAATCAGAACTCTAAATTTATTTAATGAAAGCGGAGAGACGAGCCAGGGCTTTACTTGAAGAATGCAACGCTCCCTAATGCTGATATTATATTTAAAAACTATATTTTTAAAGGTAAAGAGTGGACAAGAAAGACAGCAGAGGAAGACATGCAGCAAAGGCACCGCAACTTCTTTACTTATAGTCGCATGTTTTTCATGTCGAATCAGTAATCTAGGAGTTCTCTGCAACTTTCTCAACATAAGCAAAATGCACTTTTCTCATTTCAAAATATTTGTTGACAACAAAACATTTGTTTGTTTTGTAATATATGCTAATATCTACTCAGATATCAGACAGAATTGTCAGCTGGTTCCACTCAGTTTCCATCATCAGTGTCACATTAGCTCCACTTTAACTGATTTCCATGGGGGAGATCATTCAAATTCCCCTAAATAATCACTAGAGACCCACTTATCTGCCTGATGTTAACATCATTTTAGGTCGACATTGATGGCTAAAAACCCCCACTAACTGGTTTGGCTGGGTTCTAAGAATTAAAGCAGAGTGAAGTAAAAATAGTGGTGTGGGTTTCTCTATATGTTGAATAGTTACCACGACATGTGTGTCCCCAAAACACTGGCTGTTTAAAATATCTGTCTTTGGTCACAGAGCTAGATGACGCTTTAGAACAGCTTGAAAATTGCATTGATCCTGTCCCTATCGCAGATTAGCTGATCGTTGTCCTCCCGTAGAGCTCGTTGGACCAATATTGTTAAAAATGCCAGAAATATCAAATATCAAAGTTGGATATAATTGGACACAATATTGACATATTTTATATTAGAAGAGAATGCCCTAAAGGTCTTCTCATCTGATTGCAAATACTAAACAAAAACTAAACTCTGAAAGGGAATACATTGTGAAAATTAGCTCTGCCAACGCTAATTAGCGCACTCTGTCTTTTGTCAATCGTCTCCCTCCCTTCAGTCTGACTATTCCACCGTTCATCACATTTGATGGTTATCAGATGAGAAAGGTGTAAATTGCTACTCAGAGCCATCTCAGCTAATTCCCAATCTCCCTGCTATTTTGCCTTCATTTTTCTGTCTGTCCTCGTCCATTGTTTCTTATCCTCTGCATTATTCCTTTCTTCTCTGTATGGATGTAGTCACAAACTCTTGGAGAAGGAAGGGCATATTACAGATGTGTTTTCCCCTATGCATAAACTTCTGGGATGAATATATTCAGTAACTGGAATGAAACTGAGATCATTTCTGCAAGTATGCCTGTGTATGTGTGTGTGTGCCATTTGCAGATATATCCATGTCTGTGTGTGCACATGCTAATGTCCATGAGCCACTGCTAGCCAGCATTAATGAGGTAAAGCCCCTGCCAGTCCCCAACCCCACCGCCCTTCTCAGGAGAGTAACACACAATCACGTGTTAATGACCCACCAGCATGGTGTGAATAAGAGGGAAGATGAAGCAAGTGGGGGCAGGGGTGTACAAAAAGAGATGGAGGGTGGATGCAGAGGAAAAATGTAATAATTGGTCAGTGTGAGTCCAGCACCACAGGAGACTTTATAAACAAACAGGCGGATATAGTTTGTCCAGGCAGCACACAGCCATTCATGTGAAAACCTGGTCTACTTAGACACCCTAGCTCCCAGTGGAAGACAGAGGAGGTTGTGCACACAGCAGACCACATGTTGTTAAAGGGAAGAATCAGTCCTTTTTCAAGCATTTTCAGTCTTCTTTAATATTAGGTTTAGATCATATTTTAGATTATTTATCCTACTGTGTTTTTCATCACTGTACACTTGATTTTAATTAAAGAAAAATGAGAAGGAAACTGCCATGAGAGAGAAGTAAAAGAGAGGGGACTGATGGGGTTGTTTATTACAGAATTGTTCTGGTAATGAGAATCAAATGGGGACTGGCACTTTGTTATTAAGCTTCTTGGCAGGGTGATTCTATTTTCCTGTGTTTGTGTGCTCTATTATCATGTGCATACAGTCCTAAGTGGCCAAGGCATGTTGGAAGAAGACTCATCTCCCTTGCTCCCTCCAGCGACTAGCACTGGCTGTAAGTTAACTGGCAAAACACAAGTGTGCAGACACAGGCGCTGCTGCTGCTGCAGCTGCTGCCAGGTGTATTGAGGAGGTAATAGTTAGGCCAGCGGCCAGTGGCTCAGAGAAGGAGAGCTGGAGAGAAAATGAGCTGCTGCTTCTGGTGGAGTCTGTTCGCCTGAGGGGCCAGCTCAATATCTGGAGTTGTTGTTTATCCGATTCCCCTGTCATCTTGCACCACTTTATACTTATCCCATAGTTTACCACTTTCCTCCTTTTAGCCATTCTCTCTGTTCTACATGCTCCTATACACGGCCAATTCCAATTCTGTCATTTTTCTCAAGCCTTTCACTGCATCTTGTACGCTTTTCTCTTTTTCTCCTCTCTTGTTCTCATTCTTTGTGGGTCTCACTCACTTTTCTCAGAGGCTACAACATCACCACAGTTTAATCCCCCAGCAGGTCTAAGCCAGGAGGGATTGAAAAATAACAAGTGTGTTTATGCTCTCTGCCCCCTGACTTCACCCAACTAGAACCCTTTGGTGCCTTTAGTGTCTGCCTGTCTGCTCCATATGCTTCAGAGTAGTATTTTCAACAACGAAGACACTCTGCACACTGTTTCCAAATTACAACAAGAATATTTTGTTTATTACACTATCTCAATGAAAAACAAAAAGGCTTTCATATTGCAATAGGAAGACCTTGATATCATTTCTCATATATACATAATAGGTCAGTATCGACTGATAATATCAGCTGATTTCATTTTGTCTTGGTTTGTATCTTACTGCATTGTTTTCCATATCCCTGCAAAATCTGATATCTCAGATTGAGTTTCTCAATCAAAACCAAATCTAGTGATGAGACCTGTTTAGTGTTAATGTTGGCTGCCTTTTTAGATTTCCTGCACTTTTAGTCCTCAGATCAGAAGTCAGCTTTACTTTATTGCTTTTAATTCTAACATCTGTCAACATTTTGGAAAAAAATGTAAGCATTTTATTTGAAGATAAACTGCGAGGGTTGCAACTGCAACCCATTATTTTTTTTACTGTTTTATTTTTCTTATTTTCAAGTGCTGTTTGTTCTCTGTTGTGTAAGTCATAACAAAGATCTTGTTTGCAGCATTTTTGTTTTTGTATTCATATAAAAAATGTAGTGAAGGAATAGAGGTGGACTGTCCTGCACCGGCGTGAACTTGAGTCCCCTGAGTCTGGCAGGGCTTTGAGCAGCCAGTTTGTGTGAGCACATTCAGACATGCACAGCTCTGTAAATGTCATTGCTTTGAGTTGAGTGTGGCCAGATGCGCCTGTGTACTGTCACTAGTAATACTGTTGACATTTCATTTTGTGAATAGGAACGTTGTGTATCTGTTCACCTCAGCTTGCTCCATGCTGATAAAACTGGCCTGCATTTTCATAGAAACACGGGATATTTAGCCATAAGATGAGCTAAGGTAGTAGTCGCTTTGATTTACTTTTTATAGTCATGAAGTGATTATAAAAGCTTTAGAAAACCATAAAGGACAGCTATTGAGCAGCTGTTGAATCATTTGTCATTTGTTTGTTCTTGTGTGTTCTGAGTTTCTGCAGATTCTCTACGTCTTTTCTTTTCAGTATTTCTTTACTGTCACTTCTGTTTTTATTTCTCTGAAAGTATTAAAAGCCAGGAAGAGATAAGGTTAGAAGAATCATTACTGTCACAGTTTTTGGAAGACATGCTCTGCAACATAACAACCTGCTTCACCAAGCCCTAAACACTGTATAAATTTAAATAGATTTTTACATTTTTAGGTCCACTTCTGAGCTTTGTCAACCTCTTCTTTTTTAAAAAGGTTTCTCCCTCTTTGTTGTTCAACCTGCAGTGAACTGAGTCCCAAACTCATTTTTCACACACTTTTGGCATTGTATCCGCTTATAAAGTGGTTTCAAATATCGCACTATGCTGAATCTAGTGACACAATGCAGCCATGTCTTTTTACAGATAAAGACAATAAAGAGCATCTTATAGAAGCGTCGACTGGTTTGCATACATGTATGGATCTAGTAGAGCGTGTGATGCGTGCAACCAGTGTATGAAAACAAGCACATGTTTGTAATACATCTCCCACCCTCGGACTCCTGCCAGCTGATGAAAAATGAATGAAGGCCTGTGCGTGCGTGTCCCTGTGTTTGTGTCCACATGCCTAGCTCCGCCAATCAGCCAATCTGTTAGATCTTTTACACAAGGACAGACCTTGCACCCCTGCTGACAGGACTGTGTACATGTGAGTGAAAGACAGAGAGCGAGTGAGTGCAAGTGAGTTCAGCTGGCTTAGACAGATGTAGGTTGCAGATGCAAGTATGTGTGGTAAGCATGCAGTCATAATTAATCTGTTTTTTGATTGTTTTTATTTTGTGTCTGAGAAGAAATGGCGTTGCAATTCATCTGTCACACATCCTCTTGTGATCAAACTTTCATCCTTTTCTCCTTCTTCTTTTTTTTCCATGTATCAGAACTTCCCTATTGTAGAGTGGCAGCCAGAGTTAAAGAAGAAGAGCACATGAGGAGCGGAAGCAACGTGGCATCAACATCCTGACCGGTAACCTTGCTTCTGCACCCCACCACGTGCCCGGCAACTCCAGAAGTGACCGTCAGCAGGAAGGAAACAAGTGACCACTCCTCCTGCAGGCATGGTAATAGACTCTGTGTCTGTAAGTGCTGGAGGCTTGTGTGTGTGTGGCTGTGCTAGTGCATTATCGGCAGTAGAGAAAGGACTTCTTCAGATTGTATGATGTAAGATAAGTTGTACTAGACATGACAACAGAGAATGTGTGTCAGAGATAGAGAGATACTTGATAATAGATTGTGCTGACAGGAGTTTTTGAGTGTGTAGTAGAAAATTTGAACTTAATCATTATTGTTGGGAAAAGAGGAGAAGGGATTGAAAGAGGAAAATGAAGTTATAAAAATGAAGAAGAGTCAAGGAAAAGGTGGGTGGTGATTAACAGAAAGAGAGAAAAATGAAGGTTTAATCATCGTTTGGCATTTTCTAGATGACATTCTTGTAACTTTGCAGATTTGTTCTTTTTTATATTTTCATAATACTTGTTCTACATTATTACACCAGTGCGCAGTCACTTGCTGACATGCTGAATGAGGCGTAGATTTGAGGTTCGTTCCTTACATAAGCAAAGGCACAAGTGAGAGAGATGTTACACAAGGAAAAAGATGCCATAAAAAGAACTACCATGTTGTTTAGGAGGAGGAGAGGTTGGCTGAACAGATCAAAGAGAATAGAGGAGGGAGAGGATGACAAGTGGAAGCAGATAAGACCATAAAAACATAAATCAGGGACAGGGGCATGAGACATGAAAAGTATAAAGGATGTTGTAAGCAAAAAAGTGGGGTAGAAAAGGAAGGTTAAGAGCCTGAGAGAGGTAGAGGTAGAGCACAAGTGAGAGAAGGGATTGATTAATGGTCTTGGCCTGTGACAGTGGGAGCTGTACCCCTGAGGGGGGAGTAGAGCATAAGATGAATTATTAAAAACTAGAACAAGAGGAGAATGGAGGAAAAATGAGGACAAAAACAAAGTAAGTGGAAGAGTGGTTTGTAGAGCAGGGAGAAGGGAAATGAAGAAGGAAGAAAGGGGAAAAGGTGCTAGGGAGGATAATCATGAATGATTGATAGAAATGGAAAGAAAACAAGATGTTACTGAAGGTGCTGAGGTTGGACGTTACAGAAGAGGTCACATGACTGAGCTCATAAATAACCAAGCTTAATACGACCAGTGCATGCTTGTGTTGCAAAAACAGTACTGTGATTAATCCCGAGTTTTGGTGATGCAGCAAATACTGACCTTGGCAAGGGTGTCACTGTATTAAAACAGAAAGTACACAAACAGCTTCTTCAGCCTCTGAGTTTTCTGGATTTGATAAATACACCTGCCCAAAACTTTGTTTGTGGTTCCTTATTCTGTATTTGTCTACCTTAATGTTTAGGTCCCACTCATACAGGGCTAGAGACTGGTTGTGTATTCCCTTGGCAACAGGTTGAAAGAGGCTGCTGGCTATTGCTAGTTGAAAAGAGCATGAAATGGAAAGTATGTGGTCTAAAACCTGGTTCATGGTGGTGGCTTTCATACATCTAGGATTTAACAATAAAAAATTTGCATTTTTTCCTTGCAGCCGATAGTTGCCAGTGGATCAGTGATCTGTCTCTAGCTCTAAATGAATGGAGCGATCACCTTATCGTTTGGCATTACCAGCAACCTCCAGCAATCCCTAGTTGTTATGAAACGGCTGTGTGCAGGCAGGAAAAGGACGCAAAGTGCACACTCCGGAGACAACGTCAACTCAAAAAAGCACCTTAAATCCGAACTCAAAGTAACAAACTTCAAAATACAAAGAATAAACGCAGACATGCAGCCAGAACACGCAGCATGGATGAGGGTAGATCACGACACGGACACAGAGAAACAAAAGGCTTAAATACACAGAGGGAGCAATCAGGGAATGGGAAACAGGAGGGAAACACAGCTGGGGCAACTCAGGCCTAACGAGACAAAGGAAGCAAAACCAGACACATTAGCATAAGACATGGACCTTCAAAGTAAAACAGGAAACATAGCACAGACACGCAGACCTGACACGGGGATACAGCAGACAGGGGAGGCAGCAACTATGGATCACAGACAGAAAACCAGAACACTAAAACTCTAACAAAACCCACATAGAAAACCTAAACTAAGAATAAACCTATAACCCATAATATAATGAAATGAACAAAATCAAAGAACCAAAACTGCAAAACACTGGGTCGATGACCCAGGCACCCTAACACTAGTAACCAGTCGATAAATACTCATTTTTCCCTAGCAACTGGTGGTTACCAGTCACCAACCAGTCTCTAGGTGTGTGGGATTGAGGCCCTAGTTGTGTCCTTGCACGTTATTTGTTAATTCCTTCATTTCTGGGGAGTGCACTTTCGAATCTGAAATGTGAAGCACTATTTGTTCATTTGGTTTTTTTTACATTTAATAGTAAGCATATGAAACTAAATTAAAGTTTGTATGATTTTTATGTTTTTCAAAGTGACATAATCTCATGTTATTTGTTTTTTATACACAATATTCTGGTATATTTTCATGTGCAGATATGCCATTATTTAATACTTTGTAAGTGTGCCCCCAAAACAGTGCAGTGTCAGTTCGTTTGCTTTAAGCACCCAGGTCATTATATTTTACAGGCAAGCAATAAACCTATAAGCCATGCTGACACATTACCAGGAGCAAAGGACAGAGATTTAAAAAAAGAATCCAATCCTTTATCACAAAGTAGGGTGGGTACTGTAGTTTCGGATTGGGGGGATAAATAAACTTGACTGATTACACCAGGCTTTAGATAAATTAGATGAATGTCATCCTGGCTGAAGCACATTTGATAATATTAATGGCATGCTTAACACGCCATGAGGTTTTATAGTAGTCTCCATTTCCCATTTCATCCCATGTTTATCAGAACTCTTGAGATGCTTGCTATGAAGTACCTATTTGATATTTTGCTGCAGCATGGAGTGTGATTTTTGTTTATATATTTTGATGTATGTGTACCCTGCTATTGTGACCATGTGTGCGTAATTTGAAAAACTGCGAGGAAAAGGGAGTGAACAATAAAACAGAATAGAGGAGTGTGGCAGGCCAGCGTGCCAAGCAGAGTGCAGATAAATCACAGGCTGAATTTTTAATGCAATCTCCCCTAGGCTGTAGTTGTTGCAGAGGAGGCACCGAGATGTTTGTTTTTTTAGTATTTCTTGTCCCTTCACTCAAGGCCTCTATTGTGACAGCTCTTTATCTCCTTTGACTCTTCATGGTTTCATGTGGTGTTAAAGACATGTGACATTTTCACAAGCACCACTTCTGATTTGTTTTTTCCCAGATATTTATAGGTGGTGATTTGTTTTTCTGGGCTGGGTTTTAGAGTAGCTTCACCGTGGCCTGTGTTGTCAGCTACAGTACATACAAACCTTTGTTTCCTCTGTAGCCTGGTGAAAATATTAAAATCCTTATTTTCTGACCTCCCTCCATCTCCTGCAGATGTGTCACTTTTGTTTTCTTTGTTTGGTCCTCTTTTCTCCCTTATCTCATAGTCTCTCCTCACGTTACCTAGTTCTGTGTGCTGAGCACTCACATATCATGTCAGGCACATGCCTTATTAAAAGGAAAAGCACACATCTCATCAGACCCCACCCCCCCCCCACCCCTCCCCCACCCCACCCGTGTGAGCAAACACACACATGAAGTACACTGAAAAAAAAATGGGCTATAAATGTATCCCCATCTCCTTCCCAATGCAACTAATATTGCTCCACCAAGTCTTGTCCTTGGCATTGGGTCACATAATTTATAGCATATGGCTACAGAGAGACAGGATAAGTCAGGGGGAGCCTAAAAGAGACTGGCAGTAATGGAGAGGAAAGACATCAGAATCTGATGCCTCTTGTGTGAATTAGCTGCTACTGGCAGGGTGTGTGCCTGACTGCAACACCTTGAACTCAAATGGTTTTATTGCAGACCATTAGGGACTGAATGAGTGGTGATGGATGGAAGTAATGAAAGTAATGTGTGTGTGTGTGTCAAACACACTGCGTTCGATGTGATTGTGTGGGTTTCATGTGCGTACTTCATCCAAATTTAAAGTGTGATGCGAGTATTAAATATTTGTTGGATTTTTGCTGTGACATATACTAAATTGTCTTGCATCGGTGTATCTGCATGCTAATAGAGTAAACATTAAGCTGTAAATGCTGTGTAATGCAGTTATGTAACATTGGGCTGCCAGCTGGTTAGCTTCACCAGAGCTTGAAATGGAGTGTAATTGGTAAGTGTGTGGTCTAAAAGCTTCATGCTACAATGGCATATGAAGGTATATGTGTACACACATACACAGCATGGTGTGTGCTGGTGGCTTGCAGACAGTTAGGATTTAACTATTAAAAATGTGCATGTTTCTAATTCAGTTTTCAGGAAAGAATGCCAGGTAAAAGTTTACTTCACAATGTTAGTTATTTTGGATGCTTGATAGGCTTGGGTAGTCATACCAGTGCCACCCAGTGAATTTGATGTTCCTCCTTTGGATTGTGCCACAAAAATATGCCATCATAAGCTTGGAGGCATGCTTTGATGGGACAGACTGTCAGGAATCAGCTCCCAATTCTCATCCATAATGTGAGAGCTCTGGTGGAATGATCTTTGTAGTTAAACGGTAAAGTTATGTTTAAACTGTGTTAATATAGTACATGATTCAATTTTCATCACACCCTTACTATATCATGTCTAGCATTAACCTCCTAAGACACGGACCCTTCCACGGCATGCATTTGTAATTTTTCTTTGATATTTGGGCTGATTGGGACCTGATGAATGTAAAAACAAAGAATTACCAGATTTTTTTTTTTTACCTGATTCTTGTTTCTAAGAAAAATGAGAGCCATATATGAGGATATTTTTTTTTAAATTTTCAATAGAACAGTAGCAGCATAATATCCTCGTAAGTGGATATCAGGCCCTTGTAGAGCAAAATTAAGTATTTTGGTCTAAATAACCCAAAATGCGATGTCCACATGTGTGGATGCCAGGTCCTAGGAGGTTAACGACCCCTAAACAAAAACAGTCACCAGAGATCATTAGTAGCAGACACGGCTTAGTAACAGCTGCATTACACGTTCCAATTAACAATAACAGTGAGAGAGACCTGAACGTCTCTAAACCTGAACGTCTGCGAGAACAGTCCTGAGATTCATAATAATAACAAATACGTTCTAATACCCAGTAAGCTTTTGTTTATATACTGACTTTATTTTCCAACTGCCATTAAAATGCATACCAAAACATTAGCTGCTGATATTGGACACAAACTGATTTTGACACTGGGGGCTGTTGCAGATATCGAGATCATGATCCTCGTGTTTTAATTATCATGTATGATACGCACACATGCTCGCAGGACTGGGAAGCATACTATCCAATTGACCTCTAATTTATATAGCAGTCAGGTTTATCTCGGTTATCCCTAACAGACTGATGGTACATCATCAACCTGCCAATGCAAAAGAATATTGATCAAAACGTTCCAAAATCACCTGTGAAACTGAGAAATCTCTAAACTCATTCAGCATACTTATCATCTCACTAAATGTCTACAACATCATGTCAGTACACACTGACTCAGGGGGTTGATTCTTTACAGTGAGCCCTATTTAACTACTCTGATTTACTTGGTGATCGGAGCAGCTGGGTAACAACTCCCCCGCCCTTGCAGGTCGAGTAGTGCTTGCTCACATACATAGATACAGACACTCTCCTCGCAATTTGGTTTATGGCTGCAGAAGCTTCCATTAGCAACAGCTCATAAAGTTTGCAACCGTCGGTCTGTTAAACACTGTTCTGAGAAGATACAATATGTGGTAGTCACTGCACTTTAGGTACACAAAAATACTCTCACAGCAGGTACAATCATTTTCTCTTAAGTAACAAAACTGTTTTGGTTTTATTTTTTTTATAAAGACAATCAATACTTTTTATTTTTTTTTGCAACCTGCAGTTCTTACATTTTTTTTCATTTGGTCACAAATTAATTCAGAGAAATAAGAGAAATTTTAATTGATAAAAATTGTTCATGTGTTCTGTTTGTTAAACAGCTGTTTCTACATTATAGTACTGTGTTGACTAAGCCTGCTTCTCAGACCTTTTTTTGGTATGTCTTGCTACGTCACCTGGCTGTCTGTGTCCCACCAATGGGGCCATCTCACAGATAACTTAGATAACTTATACCCATAACCTGAGAAGACAGCAGTTGAAACCACACCAAACTGACTGAATTCAAAAATTCAGCCTGGCCGTTTAAGCCTCGGTACTCCAAATTAAGATATGATATCATGGTTTTTATTGGTGGTATATTCTTTAAAGCTGTCTTAATTTACTCCACCAGTTTGTCTTTCCAGACTGTTAGCAATTCACTGTGACTGGAGTGTGTAACCCTGCTAAATGTTCTTGTGACATTCGTTATACTGAGCTGCAGAGGCTGTAAGGCTGCAGTGTTGGTTCGGCATTCTGTTAATGGCTTTAGCTCACTCGCTCTATTGAAAGAGTGTCAGCAGTTGAAATACAAATTGGACTATTTAGTATTAAAGCACCTTAGCAAAGTTGGGATGTTTTGTTAAATATAAGCAGTGCTTTTCAAATTGTTTAAAGTTTATATACAATTTCCTACTGAGCAATCTTGATTGTTTGAGGAAAAGGTATGCTGATTTTGAAGTTGACCAGCACATTATAAATAAGTTGAAACATTAGTGGGGTTTATCAGGCTTCTTTTTATCAGAAAGCAGACAAAAAAGCAGGGAGCATGGCATGCAGTCTGGGGTGGACTCAGACGCGGGCCTCTTTAGTGGCACCTGCTCAACCACGTGAGCCAGACAGCACCCTAAGTACTGGTGTTTTTACCATTATTTTGCATCATTTTTACAGCACCCATGATATAAGTCCATGACATTTTTGACAGATATTCCAAAGAATATGATATCATAATTCTGAATATTAAACTCTTCTTTCTGTGACAGGTCAGCACACCTGTCAGGCATAAGCTTCCACACACATACTCTTGTAATATACCTTCTTGCAGCTGCTTCCTATATTTAGAGTGTATGTATTATTTGTTTAATATCCGTCTGCCTGTTTGTGGCATTTTTGACAATATCAGTAATATATTCTAAAGAATATTATAGCAATTTTTTGAATATTAGTTATAAAATGTATGAGAGAAGTATACAGAAAGGATGATATCCATTTAAGAACCATACTTCCAATGTAATTTGTCAACAGACTACAGTGAATAAAGAACACCGTCAAATTGAGGGAAAAGCTCACAAATCCAAATGCAAACATCAGGCAGGACATAGAGAAAACTTCTGAACAGTATGGTACATCACTCTGTTTTTGTTTTGTTTATTTAAAATAATCTTTAGTTATGAATCCCCATAGCTTCCCTAATATGTTCCATATTTTAGTCTTTTGATGGTAATTTGTTTGTGTGCCAGGATATTGCTCCCACATCAGTTTGATACATTCACTGGCTTTCATGTTAGATTAAATTATTATTGATATTCAGCCATCTGTAGTTGGTAACAACCATACACAGAAATCTGTGTTAAGGTAAATTGCACTAAATGGAATGTTATTAAAAATTTGTGGGCAACTTTCAACTTTGAAGAGAAAATGTTTTCCAATTGTTGCTTGCTGTGCCAAAAGCCTTGGTTTAAGGTTAAGGCTGGGAAGGTACTGGTTGGGGTTCGGGCTAGCATAGGTCCACAGAAAATGAATATCAATCATTGTGATGTCCTGTCAAGTGACAGGAAGACAACTCAGTGTATGTGTGTGCATGAAGGCGGTCCTTGGATTTCAAGTAGATTGATAGTAGCACTCGTGCTATACTGTGAATGCTACTTGAAAAAGCTCATCACTTCTGGGCATGTGTTTGCGTGCTGTTTCTGGTGTGCGGTTCTCTTTGAGTAGATGTGGGTATGTGTGTGCAGTGAATAAAGGAAAATGTGGGTCTTGGAGATAAGCAGGTCAGCTTTACAGCTTACTAACAGCACACTGTTAGACTTTTCATCGCCACTTTACGGTAACATACTGGCGTCACTGTTGCCAGCGTCATACCGTGACGCTGTGTTACGGTAGCTTACCGTTCTGCAGGATGATACCGTTTTATGCTGGTGTGGTATAATACTCTTGGACAAATTATGGTAACGCACCGTAGCCTTTTTTACGGTATCTTACTGGCGACAGTGACGCCAGTGAGATACCGTTATGCCGTTATGTCGTAAATTACGTCAACAAAGTAACATCATACTGTGATTAAGAAATTGGTATACTACCGTTTATTCACGGTATGTCACTGTAAGCCCGCTGCAAGGTAATAAACTGCAATATATTAACCAGTAA
>NW_024582512.1:48259-104395 GCF_018398535.1 Haplochromis burtoni
AATGACATATGCAAAAAATAAGAGTATTGTGAATAGGGACCAATTCCCAGTTTTTACATGATCAAAATTATTCACAAAAGGCTTCAATAAACAGAAAATGTGTACCGACAAGAGAACAGTGCACAAAAATGAAAAGATATTTGAGCTCGACGCTTTAATGTGTTTAGCATGACTTAGTCAGCAGTCCGCACAGTACAGGTAGTACAAGCACACCTGAAAACACTGACCAGCTAACAGCTTTAAGAATTTGGGCGCAACCTCGGTGGTTCACCGATTCACCTGTTGCAAACGTCCAAGTTTCTTTTAAGTCTCATAAATCCTAAATAAATAAATAAACTATTACCTAACTAGTCTTTTGAGTCTCCACATTCATAGATATTGACATTTTGTCTTAGCATTTGAATGAAAATATTCTGGTAGTGTAGCTTAAAAGTCAAAACAAACAGTAATAAGAACGCATTTCGGACTTCTCTCGAATAAGTGAAAAAAACACTTACCTTCAGACTGATTAGCTGGTTCCGATCCAACTTTAATGTGTCCCATGTCAGTCCGTTTTAGGGAAGAAGTGTTAAGTGGTTTCATTTAATTTTGAGATACTCCCGCATGGACGAGCAATTTGGAGTCTAGCAGAGTTATCACGAATAGCATATGATCTTCAGATATAATCCAATCAACCTTGCATTTAACCCGATTGAACATAATGTGTTACATTATCACGTATATCCAGGACATCTCTTCTGAACCAAGACAAAGTGGTGCTACAAAGGAATTATTTGTTTAGGAGAGTGCATTTAATAGCAGTCTGTCCTGCAACAAAATGCACCGCTAAATATACAGTTTCTGCTTGTCCCAGGATTTATTAATTTTGAGAGTGAAGTTGTAGAACTGATGCTGGTTAGTGGTGTAGGTTTCATGGATGTGACACCTTAACTTGTGTAAAATGACGACCAGAGCATATTATTAGGTTAGTTCACTGTAGTTAAACTTAAAAAGTACCACCTTATACAAAACAAATGAAGGTCCAGTATAAACAAGAATAAGAAGAGAAAAAAAGGAACATCCTGCTAAATTAAGTCATTTTTAAACATTACTCTAAATGTAGCCATTAGTATTTGTTGCTGGCCATACAAAAAATAAGTATACTTCAATTATATTTCCCAAGTATACCTTACGTAGTACGTATACTAATAATGCTCTTTGGGACTATATTGGCCCCCGTTTTAGTACATAACAGTATTCTTGAAATTAACTTTTAGATGTACTTTTTGTTCACCATAATTGTACTAGCATAATGTCATAATGTCTACAAGAGTATAATTAAAATATACTAGACTCTATCACAATACTAACCTTACAAGTATACTATTAATTAATAGTATTAATAATGTTTCACATTGTTTGAATAAACAAATACATTTATTAATATATGAGGTTCCATTCAGCTCAAGGAATTAAATTTTAGTGTGGCTGCAACTTACTCCTTAAGTTAAAAATTGTGCTGTATATTGTAGTTTATATGTTATACTACTTTCACAGTGAATCACATTTTATAGTAATACACTCTGAATGAGGATTTAAGTAATTACTCTTAGATCTACAGTAGAAAACAGCAGAAATCCGGATGGTGTAATAGTATAATCTCAGTAACATCACCAATTGTTACATTTGCTGTATTTTACAGCTGTTTCCATGAGTACGGTGAGTTACCGTAAAAATAATGTAATCTCATGGAATTTTCCCACAAATACATGCAAATTACAGTACTAAACTGCTAACATCCTTTAGAGTTTTTTACTGTTGATTTTGCAGTACTAAGCTATGGAAATTACTGCAAAGGCTAACAGTGCACCCTAGTTTTGAACTGTGTGTGTCGTATGCACCTCGGGCTCCCCAGAACAATATGATAACCCCGGCTGTTTAAAAATGAACCCCATCCTTAAGATCCAAGCAATCATGAAACAATATCTTGACTTCTTTTTTAAAACTTTTACATTTTTTTTTTAAAACAGGAGAAAGCAAAGCGAGGGAAGTAAAAATAGACAAACCGAAAATAATTCCAATGATCATAGCAGTAAAAGAGAAAAGTTGAAAATAAGCAAGATGAAAGCCACAGTGACGACTCTAGTTGATGTTCTATTTTCATGTACGGTCACAAAATAATCCAGACAGTGAAAGAGAGCTGAAATTGAGATTATAACAGAAGTGATGTTGCTACTAACCATCCAAGCACTCAAGAACAGAACTGAAATAATGTCTTACAACAGATATTAATTATCTCATGTATGAGTATTCCTGTTATTAAATAAATAGCTGCCGCAGAGATTTTACATTATGTGTATTGCAGCAAATTTTATGCATTGATAATAGATTGTAATACATTTTCAATACAATTATGCTGAGCAAAATTAGAATAGCTAATGCATAACACTCAGATGTTTAAATACTTTAGCACTGCAGTTTTTCCCCGCTGAACAGTTAGCCTTGTAAACCTCTATCTACTCTGTGAAAGGATGAGGAGTGTTTTCATATGAATCCACATAAGCACCGCAGACCCATCTGGGTGGTATTAACTGCAGGACACAAATCACAAAGGCACCGTTCCACCTGCTCCTCTCCTTCTTCTCTTTACGTCGCCAATTTGTCTCTGAATTCAGCCTCTGGTTGCACAAGCATTTCTGTCATTTATCCTTGTTAAAGATTCTGCACTGCTCCCTTCGCACTCCTCTGTTGTTATCTATTCTCTTCCTTCTTGGCTTCGGTGGTAGGTGCCTTCTATATTCTGTCATTTACCCTCCCTCTGTGCTACCCTTTTCTGAAGCCTTGCACCTGATATCTTTCTGCTGTGGTGTTCCCCCTTAAACCTCTTACCAAGTAGAATCGAGCATGTGAAGAGCTGACATGAATTCCCAAGGCCAGAATATCTGAGTGACATGTGGAATGGACTCAGTGAGATGAATTTCTGATAGCCATGTGTGCGTGTGCATATGTGCTAGGGTCAGTGGCAGTAAATAGGAGCTGTCACGGAAGTTAGAATTGATTTCTTTCCTATAAAAGAGATAACATGTTCTGTGAGCACAAAAGCAACTTGGGCAGACAAAAAAGCCAGTTGCACGCACACTTTGTGGGATAGCTGTGTTGCATTTTAATTTTGTGTGAAAGGCTTTTTTGGGTTTTGTTGTTTGTTGTTATTATGAATAAAGTGAGTCCTTAGCAGGGAGTCCAAAGTGTTTGTTTGATGGATTAAAGCTCAATCTGCTGTTAAAGAATGTCCTTGCTGCAGGGAAAGGAAGGTGTTTTTATGCGTGTTCGTTTACAGGTATGCAAGCCCGTGTGTTAGTGGTTCCTGTGCGTTTTAACCTCTCTGTTATTTGTCATCCTCCCTTTCAGAGGTCCTTTCGTTCCTTCAGTAACGATGACCGCCACGTCATGGCGAAACACTCCACCATCTACCCCTCCTCTCAAGAGCTGGAAGCAGTTCAGACACTGGTATCCACTGTCGAGTGTGCCCTCAAACATGTCTCTGATTGGCTGGATCAGAGCAGCTGCGAAGTCCACAACCAGTTTGACAGCCAACCAGCAGACAGCACAGAGGAGGACGACCCTGGTGTTGAGCCCAGCGAAGAAACTGAGGATTCAAGTGATTGCTACAGGTAGGCAGAAGAAACGCACAGTGGGCTTTAATTCATAATTTTTGTTGATGTTTTTTTCAGTTAATGGATTATTTTGTCACTCAAACACAAAATAATTATTTTGTCAAACCTACAAACCATAACCAAAGACGTTTAATGTATTACATCAACAGTTCGGTAAATATACCTATGCCTTTAAAGCTCACTAAAAACATTTTGACACATGAGCTTCGGACAACATCAGCATAATAATAATCAATCAAGTGTCTCACTACTAAAAATAAAGTTAACATGGGTCTATGCCTGGATGGAGCATGCAGGAGGCATGGACACATGACATCCACGCCAATGCTACTACGGACAGTTATCTGCTCTATCCTCTGAAATTTGCATTCTCACATTTGGTGCCTCCTAAACGAGAGTTCACTCCTCTTTTAAACACTAAAGTGTCAAGTGTACAAGTTGTGGATTTAGTTTAGGTTTTGTACAGGGGAAATGACTTCCTAGAGAGATGTCATCACTTACTTTGAGCCACCAGGGACTTTAGAAAAGATAAGATTGTTCTATCTCTCCACATGTTGAGGAAATTCTGTGGCAAATAGCTGCATTTTTAAAAAGAAAGGCACAGTTGAGAAGCCTGAATTTCTTCATTCTTACGTCACATAAACAACTTTAGATTTGTTGTTTATTCTTCTTTTGCAACCTAGAGTACTGAGTCACTGACAAAAAAATGTTGGCACTTATTAGTGTTGTTTACTTCTCAGAGACTGTTCATGCTAAATACTTTTTTATGCAGAAGGAAGAAATAAGTTAAACGCACTTCTCTGAGGTAGAAGGAGCATATGTTGCTCAACAGGAAATGAAACGGCCTCCACTGGGGGCTCCTTCTTCTTGAATCTTTTTATTAATGGTTCAGTAGTTTTCATTGATATCTTGAATTGCCTTGTCTGATCTTATTTTGCTGTGTGAATTGGAATTTTAGTATTTTAATCTTTCAAACACTTTTGTGTTTGTTAGAGATTCAGATATTACGCTGATGAAAAGAGGTTTGGATCTCCCGTTGAGTCGACTTCATGCCTGCAGTGCAGTTCTGTTTGTCAGGTCTCGCACAAAATTGTAGGTTAATTTTATAACAAGGTTATTTTTCTCGTTCATCGTATTTAACTCCCTGAGAACTAAGCATGGATTCTGTCTTTGATATTTACTAGTTATGAATTAAAATGTTCATATGCACATAGCTTAAAATCTCATACAAGAGAAGACTTTATATATTTATTTATGTGTTTACAGGGAGTCCAGCGGTGGCGGCTTGTTGTGTGGAGTGATGAGGATCGGCCTAGTGGCCAAAGGACTCCTGATCAAAGGCGACATGGACCTGGAGCTGGTGCTGATGTGCAGAGACAAACCCACACAGACATTGCTGGACACTGTCTGTCACAATTTACCCACACAGATTGAGGTTAGAGACACACACACAAATGCACCGAGACATGCATGCTTCTCTTGTTTTTTCACTTTCACCTTTAATCTTTGCATTAAACCCACAATCACATCAGTCTGACAAATGTAATCCAGGAATGCACTATATTTACATCACACTCTTCTTCAATGTCAGAAATTAAGCCGTTTAAATAAGCTTCTACATTTTCTTCCTGAATTCACCAGCTCTCACTGTGTTGTGCTTGTGAGTGTTGAGGAGAGTGTCATGAGTGGTAGCGTGAGCATAAGTAGACAAGTGAAAGCAATATTGTCAAGTGAGAAGTTGAGAGGTGTTTGAGTATGTATGAATCATGTGTGATTAATACTCTCGTCATTATGTCAGTGTCACATTTCCTCATTAATAAGTCATGGCAAAGAAGTGAGGTCCTGACTTTCACACATACAAGATACACACACATACACTTACAAACACACACACAATACAGCTCTCTGAAGGACAAGTATCTCTTTTTTACAACCTGTGACTTTGACCCCTGTTTGTTTTATAATCTAGGACTTATACCATCTGTTGTTTCAGTTGGGTTACACACCATTTAAATTATTTCATTTGTAGGATATACATCACTGCAGCCTGGTGAGGGGCTCTGACTGGAAGGGAAGGATTTAGCAATATAACAACAAATGTAGGGAAACACTTTCCAACGTGGCTGGCAAGTGCAGAAATTACCCAATAAATAAATAGTGCCAGAGCACAACCTCTCTGCTCACAATTACATTTTGAGGTGGAGATGGAGAAAAAGAGCGTGTGTGTGTGTGTGTGTGTGTGTGTGTGTGTGTGTGTGTGTGTGTGTGTGTTTCCTGTGAGAAATAATCTCATGTTGCGGCCCAGTGACCAGCGATTTTGAATTTCCCATCAGAGCCAAATGGGATGTAGATGGGCCCTCTGTGACTCACTGCTCATTTAAAGGGCAGCTGGTATGTAGACATAAACCCAGATATACTTGTTTTTGTCACTTATAAAAACTAGGTAGCTTATTTTCCTTTAATGTTGTTTTCTAGACTTAATCTGGCTTAATCTTGTCTGCTACTCATGGCCAACTCAAGCTTAAATTTAGCTGAAGAGGGTAAGGTCTGCTTTGGGCTATTACAAAGACTTGAATTCACTGTAATTTCAACCGTTACAGTACACTGAGACTTAAAGTGCACATAACTGTGGCTGACTGGTTCACAGAAGGCAGGCAAGAAAATGATTGGACTCAATTAATGATGTCAGAATTGTGTTTGACAGCGTGAAAGTTCGACTTGTTGTAAAGAACAGACTAGCAGCCCGAACACTCAGGAACGCAGGCAAACAAGCGAATACAGATCTTCCTTATTTAACTTACACATAAGTTTTATTTGACATCCCTTTATTCAATATTTTTAATCACCCATGACTGTATATGCTTCATCTGGGCCTCTGTGTGTACTGATCTTTGCATGTCTTGTAGGTGATATTAAGCGTGTTAATTTGTTTAAGTTTGTTCTATACAGTACAGGTGTGTTAAGTAACGGTTGTGGCTGCTGCGTATGCTGACATGAACATATTAGCATAAGTCATCATGTCATAGTGCTGACCAGCGAGGTCAACTGTAATTAATTTCTTCAGAACGAAGGTTGAATGAGGCACAGTGTGCACATAGAGAAACAAATGGGTGTTGAGAAAAATACATAAACAGTGTCTGCAAAACTTATACAGAAGATTCGCCAGATTTCATCAGATATTACTTGATATCTGTGTCTTCAGTAGATTTTACAGCTCTTCCAGAGTTTTATATAAAGGCTATTTGATAATTAGACGCAGAAATTGGGAGTCTATATTCTAACCTGCCAGTGATTTGAAAAAAAAAAGGAAATATTTTTTGAAGGGTCCATGCGATCTTTCTGTCTTCTTACACAGTCAGTTCTGTGGTCAGAAGTATCCCTGGGTGTTTTTATGGTGTCCACAAGACTAACTACCATCACTCATTTATTTTCCCCTTATTAAATCTCCTGTCGTAACTAGTGATGTTGTTGTGGTGTGCTTAAGCCGCACAATGCTGAAATATATTTTGCTTCTTCATCTGTGCTGTGTCATATTGTGGCCTTGGCCTCTTGACTATCGAGTTATGTCTGTTGACACACAACAGAAGCTGACAGAAGAGAAATATGAGGTCACAAGCTCGTTGCCTGAGGCGGCCATCTTGGTAAAAACGACAACAGAGCCTAAACTCACTTTGAAGATTACCCTCACCTCACCGGCCATGAGGGAAGATGACGAGGAAGAAGAGGAGGAGGAGGAATTGGAGGAGGAAGAGCAGGAGCTGGAGAATGGGGAAGAAGGAGAAGAGGTGGTGGAGGGGGAAGTGGAGGAAGAAGAGGAAGACCCAGAAAGCAAAAATGGACAAGGTAGGAGCATAGGAATAGGAAAGTTGTTCTCTGTTTGACCACACCCAGCACATGCACAATCAATTGGTCTTTGTGTTAACTATGTATATGTTATTAGAAAACTCCACTTTTTTTGTCAGACAAGAGGTTTGACCTCATGAACTGATGCTGACACAGGACAAGACAGGTACAGGCAGAGGTGGGTAGAGTAGCCAATCATATTTCAGAAAAACAAATACTCAAGATGAATTTTTTAAAAATGTCGACATTATTTTACTGATTTGACAGCCTGCTACACGGTGATCCAGGTTAGTTGCTTTCAAGTGTGTAAGTAGAACTTTCTTCATATGATAGAAAACTAGTATTACACAGTGCTTAGAGTCGTCAAAGATGACAAAAAAAATCTCCACAAACAAGATGCTGCAGACAAAAATATATAAATGTCAAAGCAAGGAAGCATTAATAAAGATCTAAACCCCTGAGGATAGCTGGTCCCTAATCTAGGAGCCAAGAAAAATGCTCATTCACCACAAATCTCAAACTTTAAGTGGGCCAAAGCCAGGAGCTGTGAACCTATCAGTGGCCAACAGGCTGCTAATAGGTAGGAGATCAAAACAGCATTGTTCTTAAGAAGTAGTGAGTGGATTAACAGTTTTTAATGTCACTCCTGATTTTCACAGAAAACCTGTGTAACAAGATCGAGGTGATAAGAGATTAAGCAGCTGAACTTTGGAACAAGTGCAGCGACATCTTGGCTGGAACAAGTATTAAGTGTATTACGATAGCCATTAGTTGATTCGATAGAACAGCGTTTGTTTGTTAAACCTTTTGGAAAAGGGAGACACAGTTTGTCAATAATTCTTAAAGGAGAATTTATTTTAACCTGGATCGTTTGTCATTAAGGTTGAAGAGATTTAGGGTAGCAAGGAGCCACACAAATCTGGCAACTCGTCAGCTGA
Organism: Haplochromis burtoni; assembly: GCF_018398535.1. Lineage (NCBI taxonomy): Eukaryota > Metazoa > Chordata > Actinopteri > Cichliformes > Cichlidae > Haplochromis > Haplochromis burtoni. Next base: position 56,694 of record NW_024582512.1, read on the forward strand.
CCAAATCATTGTTTGTGTGTAAGGGCATGGAATTTTATTAACATTACTCTACATTATATACACCAGTAAGTAAAGATGTTTTTAAATTGCATATAATTTTCCTTTCCACTGTCGCTAAGTACTTGCTTAAATGGGGTCGTTTGATTTTTGTTTTTTTTCTCTGTATTATTGTAGGATCTTTACTTTACAGTAAGAAGCACCTTGAGGCAACTGCTGTTGTGATTTGGTGCTATATAAATGAAATTTAGTGAATTTTAAGTAGAGAGCTTTTCTACTCTATGCCCCATTCACAACAGTACTTTTTTTTGGCAACCAGGAATCGAACCACCACCCTTCCATTTAGCAGATGACCTGTGCTACCTCCTGAGCTACAGACCCAGTAGTGCAGCCCACACATTGACTGTTCGTCAGTCTGTCTGGTTAATTTGAATTGGAAAGCCAAATTCCAAGAATAAAGGAGAATAAAGTTTGGCCAGTGATGTTTTGTCTCTTGAATCTGCCACTGTAGCAGCAGCAGTTTGTCATGGCTTGGTTTTAATAAGATATCAGAGCTTGTTGCATTAATGCCTGAATTAGTCCCATTATCCAAACCAATTATTACAGAAATATACTGCTCCAAAATGTTTCAGTTACTCTAGTTACTTTATGACATTTTACAAAGTAATTAAGTAAAATCGAGCTGAAAGGCTCTGGTGTTGAGTCTGTAAACAACCCATCCCCATTCCCCTGTTTTCATGTGTAGCAGTTACTGGTTATAATTGGTTGTGGGATGTAAGATTGGGAACCAAGGCCAGCAGGCCAGCGAAATCAATAAGCAGCCAGTAGCAAGCTGCCCATCTATCCTGTGGCTCTCATCCAACTAGACACTCAGGTCTCAGAGAGAGATGAGCGATAGCACGAAGGTTTGCCGTACATCATTCCAGATGCCTCGGCATGATAGAGAGGACCCCTCGTATTTTCTCACCAAGGGGAACACATCGGTTTGCACACGTGTTCACTCAGCTGCAAGGAGGAGGAGGAGGCCACACACACAGTCATATTTTGTAAAAATACCTGTCACACTGGATATCTAACTCTACAGATTTATGGCGATCATATTTTAAAGTGCAGGGTCAAATACTTTTCACATTAACACATGCAACAGCCGGCATAAACACCGGTGGTTTAAGACCAGTGGCAGTGCCTGTTTTAGCTCCGTTTAGGCTTGTCAGGAAATGATTAGCAACATATTAGGGAGATTAATTATCCCTAAAAAAATTTGTTAACAAAAACTTTCCATGTTTCCACAAATGCAGATTGTTTCCATAAGCTCTAGCTGAAATGTTAGACGGGTGAATTATGTCTTCTCAGCTGATAACAGGTGATCATTTATACAGTATTTTCCAGTCACTTTAATCCCATTTGGGAATTGGGGTTAATGTTAGCAGGGTTAATTTTATACATTTGACAAGTTAAATTTTCATGCTACAGATAAATATTTTATTGAAGATATGCACATGTTTTGCATGCATGTGTGTGCTTTACTCACTGATGCAGCTCACTTGCTTTGTGTGGTAAAGGGGCGGGGGGGTTCACTCCTTTTTTTATTTTTTTAAATCTCCCTCTGTACTCAGTTATAAAGGGTAATACAGACAGAGATAATGATAAAAGAAGAGCGCTGATTGAGAGAAGAGGGGGAGGACAAGCGAGAAGAGAAAGACTAATGATCTGCTAGTAGCTGAGCTGTCCAACACACAGCTGGGCCCAGTCTGACAGACCTTAGGATTTACCAGGACACGTCACACTGAAACATAGATTGCACACTAAGGCATGCCATTGTCAGGAAATGCTACACTGCATTTTATAACGCAAGATGAATGCTTTCACTCCGGCACGCATCGGACGCATTTGACATTTAAAATTAATGCCTCTCGAGGCTAGGATTTTCTTTTTATGGGAGACTGATGAGAAAAATATTTACCTAGTTGTGTTTTCATAGAGCCCCAAAGGGCTCTTTAATGTGTTTTATTTTATCTCCAGTTGGTCCCGCGCACAATAAAACCTTCTTTGGAAACCCCATGTAACGGCATTCATTCATACACAGCTGCGTTTGATTCAGCTTGCCGTGCATATCACAGACTTTGTGCTGTTTCTCAAGTAGCAGGCCAGTTGAAGCTGCACTAACCCAGCAAGCCCTGTGTGTAGGGCAGCATGAATCAAATGCTTACATATAAAAGTATAATGCTCTACTTTTACCAACCATGATGCTCTGACTAAACCCTGCCTTGATCCCTCTTGTGTTGTGTTTGTCTCAGACTGGGTCAAACTATCTTAGATTTTTTTTTCTTTTCCTTTTCAGTTCTACTTTAGGAGCGCTTGATTCTGTGTTTGCCCAGACAGGTTGTTGAATTGCTTTCTCTGCACCATCATTTTCTCTATGAGCCTGTGAAAATCAAGTGCACCTTAAGTAATGCAGAAGACAAACAAAACTGCTATTTTGACTCCTGCCTGGTGCAGACTGGATCAAAATAAATAAAATCCTTGTCAAATACATAAAGGAGAGATTGATTTACATTGCTGGGAACAATAAAAATGACTCGATATGCTCTAACTGTGCTCACACACAGTAAATCAAACACTCCTTAGGTATTTGTTTTGTGTATGTCTGTGGGGGGGGCTCTCCATCCCACAAAGTTGTCTCTTCTTTTGTAACATTGGTTGCTCTGATGTTTTTTTTTAGCCACTGAGTGGATTTAAAATACTAAACCGCTATTCAGTAGTTTGTGCAATTTTCAACACATCTCTTTCTAGGATGGACAGTAAATTTATGATAATATGTGGTGCAGTCAACACACATTTGACTCATCCTAGTGTTGAAAATGGCACTCCATTTAAAGAGTGAGGAGCCCTTGATGGGCATCCATTGCGGATCTGTAATCCGTGCAGCGAGTGAGCACTTTGTACAAGGAGAGAGCAACTTTATGGCATGAAAAGCACCTTGTATGTACCAAAAATATCCATGCATGTGTGTGTGTATGTATGCTCGCGCACACGACTTCGGGTGTGTCTGCGTACATTCACGCGCGCAACACTCAAACACACACACTCAAAGCTGACGTGTGTGTGTTTTACGTTCTCTATATTGGGTTGTTATTGTTTCGTGGCAGTGTTGGGTGCTGCTGCGCAGAGAGTGGAGGCTGAGGAGGAGGAGGAGGGGGAGGTGCTGGATAGACACAGATGTCTGTTGGCCCTGGCAGCGCTGCGACACGCCAAGTGGTTCCAGGTCGGCACCCACTCACTTCCTGTCTTCGTGCCCGATGCTTATTGTAGCCTGACGACTCACCCAGAGAGAATAGTCAGATAGAACTATACTGCCTGTTATGCACACCCAGGGAGTGTAAATGTACTGATTTTACTAAAATAGTAAAATTGAATGTGTATGTTAGAACAAATGCAAATGCACTAATGTTTTCTTTTGTCCTCTAATTTGCATTTTCAGTTTGCAGGATGTTGTTTTGCAACATCATGGCAAAAAAAGCCACTTTATACATACCTGCTCCAAAAGTTTAGTGTAGAGCTGGAAAAGGGTGAGATTAAAAGTTTTTTGTAAAAAAGTATCGTAGGGCTACAAAAGCAATGGTTGATACTTGTTTTTCTTTTTGGCAATTATGTGAACCTGCCTGCTCCGTACAACATGTCAGTGCTTCCCTTCAATTCTCCTTCCATACCCCTTCCCATCTATCTCCCGACTCATTTACCTTATTGGCAAAAAGAAAGAAGAGGAAACAAAAGAAAATAGTGGTAGCCTGTGTATATTCTAGAGACAAACACAAAACACAAAGAAAAAATAATAATAATGAGAAATAATAATTAACATATATGTTCAGTAAACTAATTCAACATCTTTCGCGACACAGAGTTTTAGAAAGATCCAGTCGCTTCATTTTGACTGTGGCTTTGTGATTTTCTGCAGGCGGTAGTCTGTATGTGTTTGAACAAATACCACTGCTCCTATACTCAGTTTGTTCCCTTTTCTCCTCTCCTTTAATCTTCCTCTTTGCCTCCCTCTGTCTTTCCCTTCCACCATCTCAGGCTCGAGTGAATGGACTCAAGTCCTGCGTTATCGTTCTCAGGATACTAAGGGATATGTGCAATAGACATCCCATCTGGGAACCTCTGAAGGGATGGGTGAGTGTTGTGCTCGCCTTGTTGCTCCTGTGTTCAATTACTTATCATCTGTAAATCACGTGTTTTATGCTAAAAACTAGGCAATGTATATAAATGAAACAGGTTACAAATGGAAGTCAAAGAACTGCCACAGCTGCTACACCCTCTACAATATGCCTTTTGTAGATACGCTATTGACATTGCACTTCACACTCAGTCTTAGTGACATGAAAACTGTTTCTCTTTTAGCACATAAGCACAATGTGGTGATAAATGTTGAAACGATGGTGCAGAAAGCTACATCTAGTCAGAAGGAAAAACTGGGGGATAAAGTTCCATCCATCCATTCGCTTCCGCTTATCCTTTTCAGGGTCGCGAAAGGCAGGGTACACCCTGGACAGGTCGCCAGTCAGTCGCAGGGCTAACACACAGGGACAGACAACCATTCACACCTAGTGGCAATTTGGATTATCCAATTAACCTATCCCCACAAGCTGCATGTCTTTGGACGGTGGGAGGAAGCCGGAGTACCCGGAGAGAACCCACGCAAACACAGGGAGAACATGCAAACTCCACACAGAAAGACCCCGGCCTGATGGTGGAATTGAACTCAGGGCCTTCTTGCTGTGCGGCAACAGTGCTAACCACCGTGCCACCGTGCTGCCTCACAAATTCATCTACGTGAGGCATTTTGTAAAGCTTATATCAGCCCTAGCAGTTGTTTCACTTAAATCTCTACATTTTGACAATAACAATATTTTGAGTTTAATCTGGAAATTTTGACTTTATTCTCCACATTAACAATAATAATTTTGTTTCTTTAGTGACCTTCATGCTCCTTCATAATACATCACACAATAGCAGCAGATTTGTCGGCCACACTTTTTTCTTATGTTCTGTGGTCTAATTTTTGCAGATCCCATACAAACTAAAGCCTCAGTTTTCTGTTCTTACCTAACAAGGGTGGCATCGGGTTCCTGCGGCTGGAGCCCATCTGCTCCAAAATTCAGTGTTGTGCATTCAGAGACACTTTTGTGCATATCTCAGTTGTAAAAATTGGTTATTTTGCATTCCCTTTCTATCAGCTTAAAGCAATCCGACCATTCTCCTCTGACATCAACAAGCCCAGCCAAGCCCATTTCTTTAAAGTTTACAGATGGTTGTGTGGAGAAACCCCAGTAGATCATCATTTTCTGAAATACTTAGACCAGTCCGTCTAGCATCACCAACCATGCCACATTCACAATCACCTAAATCAACCTTCTTCCCCATGCTCAGTTTGAACTCGATCAGGTCTTCCTGACCACGTCTACATGCCGAATGCACTGAGTTGCCATGTAACTAATTCGAAATTTCTGTTGAATGGGTGTACCTAGCAGCAAAGTGGTCAGTGAATGTACCTTTTAATGACATATCACCCACATTTCTCTATTATTGCATGCTTATCTGTTTTTATGTCAACTTTTTTCACAGCCCTTGGAGCTTATCTGTGAGAAAGCCATTGCCACCTGCAACAGACCCCTTGGGGCAGGAGAAGCGCTGCGCAGAGTCATGGAGTGTCTGGCCTCAGGCATACTGCTCCCAGGTACTTGGTGTGGTGTATTCATGAAGGAATTTGGCTACGTTCACACTGCAGGCGAAAGCGCATCAAATCGCTTTGAGCGTTCACACTAGAGCGCGTTTGCTGCCGCATTTTATTTGTAGTGTGAACAAGCATACAAAAAAATCAGATTTGATCAAAAAATTGGAGTTGAACGTAGCCTTAGTGACTGCAAAGGTTTGAGTAGATGAGGATGTATTTTCATACAGTTTTCTGGCATTTCTTACCAGGAGAGCTAAATAAAGTTCTTAATGTGGGTAGATGAGGAGATATATCACAGCTCTGCTTGACACATTTTTGAGCAGTTTTTAAGAGAGGTCGAGACATTATAAATGACCCAGCAGAGCACAGCTGTCTGAGGCAGGTCATCATTATTATTATGGAAGCATCTTAATTAGAGCTAGCTTAATGGCTTCTTTGCAAAGTGTTCTGCATCACTGGGTAAAATTGTCTTTGAATAAAGCTAATTTACTTTGGATCAAAAACCAGTGTTCTCCTCTCGGACTGGTGCTTTTCAAGTGCCTACTTTGAAGGACTGAAAGGAGCTATTTAAAAGTGGAAGAGTGGAAATTTAACAAACTGCAAATAAAAAATAACCCATTTTAATTCAAAGGGAAATGTATGCCACACTAGAAGGAGAATGTTTATTTACCTACAAGATGTTTTTCTCCATTCATTTTAATTCTCAAGATTTTCACTGTCTCTTTTAAAGTCAAGCCCAATTAAATGCTGCTGAGCTGCACCGTCGGCATAGAAAGTGACAATGACTGACTTAGCATGTCTGTGTGTCACTTCCCCCAGGAGGCCCAGGTTTACACGACCCGTGTGAGAAAGAGCCAACAAACACACTCGCCAGCATGACTGACCAGCAGGCTGAGGACATTACCTTCAGTGCACAGGTACACACGTACAATGTAGTTTAACTATGGCATTGCTATCACCCAGTGCTTCTTGCCCTGAGCTGGCAGTGTGTGGGAATCACTCAGCAATATGCCCATTAGCAAGACAGGAAGACCTCATTGCTGCCCCAACCACTCATTCTGCGAGCACACACACACACACACTTACATTCAGTCACCAGAAAGAGCTGTGTGGTGCCGCATTTTAATGATTGGTGTGGGAAGCTATTGCCATTGCAAGCCATAAATCCATCTCTGACACCTCGAGGACAGTATTTATGCGCGTGTGGTATTTGTGTGTGTGTGTGCGTGTGCCGTCATGTCCTTTGACACACACACTTGAGCGAGCAGGGCAGCCTCTGAGCCTCGTGGCTTAGTGAATCTTGCCGTCCATTTCCTTTTGAAGGCAGCCTGGACGAGGCTGGAATGTCAATGGGGATAATTGCATTGGAGCAGATACAAGAGCAGATAGGAGAGAGGGAGCTGTTCTGTCAATGAGCTGCACCAGGTGTCATTAATATCTGAGACACTCTACCCCCCTAATAGATTTATATTAGCAGAGTCTCTATGTGCCATTTGGTTATCTGTTTGTGTAGAATAGGGATGCATGTAAGACACTGAGCATGATAAGTTAACATAAAGACAAATGAGTCATTATGGTTGAATTTGGGTACAGTTTTGGTGCTTTGTGGTGCAAGATAAGAAAGTGTTTTGAGGTTTTTTTTTTTAAATTGTATATTTAGAAGTTTGCCCATGCATTATCCAGCTTTATACTCCTATGTATTGCAGATTCACTTAAGTACAAAATGTCCATTGTTGTTTAAGTTAATTTGTGTTGTGACAAATTAACTTAAAGAACTGTTGTTACTCCTCATCGGAACAGTTCTTCTGTCTCAGATATTCAGGATATAGCAAACAGCACAGACGTGCTGTGAGTTATCACAGAGTAAAGAGTGAAGGAGCTTCTTACATGTGTTTATCGACTCTAGGCTATACATAAGTTAAACATTGTAGGATATTTTGACTCTCTTTACTTAGACTTAAAGAGTAACTCCACCAGTTGCATCCTTTTTAATGTTTTATACTGTTTTTAAAATAATTTAATAATGTTTTATAATGCTAGTAAACATCTTGAATACTGCACGCTGTGCCTCTGTTGACATCAAATCTGTCTTGGTTCAAATGCGTTTCTCAGCTTTCATCATCTTTCTTTTTGTGTATGGTGCGTGATTTGTGTTCAACAGCATGCTCTCAGGCTCATGGCGTTCGGACAGATCTACAAGGTGTTAGAGATGGAGCCTCTTCCCTCAAATAAACCATCGCAGAAATATCCGTGGTCTGATAAAGAAGGTGTGTACCTTTTTTTATTCCCCATTGCTGCTCTGCCTGCCCATCCAGTTCTAGATCAGACAAGGCCTTGGCTGTCTTCTCACACTTGTCATGACCTTTCTGGGTGTATTATGTGTTTTCTATGCACTTCTGTAGCACTGCCAGCATCATCAGAAAGGCTGACATATTAATCATAATAAAACTAGCTTCAGTGATGTAGGTATGTTATATACATTTTTTTCTCAGTTTTTTTTATTGACCCTGTCTCCAGTGCCACACTAAGGATTTTAGCTTTAGTGAAATTGCTTTAGGTTGTGCATGCTTTCTGCAGGAAAAAGAGAGACTCACAGAAATCTCATAAGATCTTGAGCTGGCACATAGCCAAAGTGACTTTCGTGGAAAATCGAAAATCGGCCTTTTGAAATTTTGATGCTGACATGGAAAAAGCATTTATGGATTAAGGTGCACGTAGGGCACGATCTGGTATGTCTTCCTCATTGTTTGACTGTTTGCTGGTCTGCCTGTCGGCTCTGTTTATCTTCTCTGTGTGTTCATCCGTCCTGTGCTTGTTCTCTTGTATCGTTTGTTCTCTGTGACATTGCCTTTGTGTGTTTTTGTCATACACAAGTGCCACATGTGTAAGTTGACATAAACATCTCTTGTATTTAGTGATTGATTAGTAATTCTCTCTGTGTTTATCTGTGTCTCTTGATTTTAGGGTTAGGTTTGAAGAGGCCATATGATGATGGAGCAATGGATGACAAGGACCTCATCAAGAAGATGAAGAGGAATCTAAGAAAAGGTACAAGGAGGAAGACAAATCTAATATTGTAGTCTGCTTGTTATATTTTAAAGCCTAACAGTGTATATGATTCAAAGTATGTTATATTAGAAAATGTTCTTTCATCATTCGATTTTCATGATTTTATCTACTGAGAAGCTTCGCTTATCTTCACCTTGTCTCTCTTTTATTGCTCCCTTCCTCTCTTTTTCATTCCTCTGAGACACATCGATGCTATTGATTGTTAACATTTTAGTAGGCCACCCAACCATTCCTAGTATTTTCTTTGTACAAGGAGAAGAGGAACCACAGCTAATCGAGGCAAAGAGGGATTTCTATATATTGGCAAAAAGGAGGAAAGTGATTAAAGGCACCTTTATTCCTCATAAAAAAAACTTGGCAGAATACTGAAAAACATTACAAATTACCCTGATTTTTCTCTACTCTGTCCAATTTCAGCTTTTATAACTTTTGCATTACAGTTTTTAAATGTACCCTGGCTTTATGTCTTACTATTATTCTCTCTTACCTGTTTTTGGCCTTAGTCCTGGACAGTAAAGCCATAGACTCCAACCAACCAATGAACGCCCTGATGCGGCTGAACCAGATCCGGCCAGGGCTGCAGTACCGCCTGCTGTCCCAGTCAGGGCCGGTTCATGCTCCAGTCTTCACCATGTCTGTGGACCTAGATGGAACAGTTTACGAAGCCTCTGGATCCTCTAAGAAGACTGCAAAGCTTCACGTTGCAGTCAAGGTAAGCTTGATTTCTGTGTTTGATTACATTTGTGTCTTTATGTTTTTTAAACATGGTTGGTTAGAAATGTAGCCTCACAGCAAGAAGGTTCTGAGTTCAACTTGCTGGCTGCTGTCTTTCTCTTTAGCAGTTGCATGGCCACAGGTGTGAATGTGAGCGCAGAGGATGTCTATATTTCTATATGTTAACCCTGTGGCAGACTGGCATTGTGTCTAAGGTGCAGCCCTCCTCCCACCACATGACAGCTGGAATAGGCTCCACTAGGAAGAAAATGGATGGATAAAATAACATATAGAGAACAGTAAAAATAGTCTTAATAATTTCTAATGCCTCTCGCGGTTGCTGTGACTTAATGTCTGACATAAGCATTCACTTGGACTCAAGGATGAACTGGCTAAAGGTCACTGTGACCTCAAAATTGTCACTCAACAACACCTTTGCCATTATTCAGTGCCATAACTGAGGAGCAGAAGATTTAGATGGTGAACACATTTTACATTTGATCAAATGCTGAAATAGTGACACTAATTTTTGGGGACCACCTATTCAAGTCTTCAGGCCACATGCCATATGAGTCTGGACGAGCACGGATTTAAACTCCAACTTGACAGGTTGGCAGTAGCCTGAGGCCTCAAGGTGGTAATTTCAGTTGGCTCCCTGAAAAATTTCATAAGTTCCAGCTGACGCCAAACCTGTATGGCTACAAATATGTTTTTGCCTACGTATACCTGCTGATGTGTTTGTGTGTGCGAGGAAAGTTGGAGGTGGGCAAATCCATGTAATCCCAAAGTGGTTGTGAACAAAGAGGCTCTCCAGAGCACCGAGCTGGGATAATCCGCTGTCCGCTCCATTCCCATAAAAGGCTCTTTCTCCCCACCTCTCCTTCTTTTCTGTTCTCCTTCTTGCTCACTTCCTTTCTCTCATGTGCTCATCTTTTGATCTCTCTTTCTCGCCTTCAGTTTCTTTAACTCCTGCTCTCTCACATATACTCTTACTATAGGGGCTGGTTGAGCAGCTGTGACACAATCAACGTCCTTCCCTCCCTTCTTCTCTCCCTGTCTGTGTGCTGCTGTCTTGTCAAGGACTTACATTAAAGTGATATGATACTCAAATCAGCTAACCATTGTACAGCTGAGCCATTAATACTGCAGTATTCCTGCCTCAAGAAGAAATATTGGTTGAAATAGATTCTCAGCATGCTTCTTTAATTCAATCTTTTTTGCCTGATTACACTAATGCAGTCTTCTCAGAATGAAGTGATCTGACGTAAAGGAACATAAGTGAGTTCATCAGAAATCATGTTCATATTGCAAAAGCAATGTAAGATTGTTTGATTAGTCACTTTAAAGGTTTTATTTTTTATTTCGTTGCTTTAATGCATATTAGCCCTTTTAGGTGTCTTTGCCTGCCTTTTTCCTTCCTTTCCTACCTTTATTTTTACTTCCTTGCCTTCGATCTCAAGGTTCTCCAGGCAATGGGCTACCCGACTGGATTTGACTCAGACCTGGACCCCATGAGTTCAGACGAGAAGTCGGACAGTGAGGGGAAGAGCGAGACCTCCTCGCACACTAGCAATAACCCAACACACTCCTCGGACAGTTCCAACACGCTTGAGGTAGGGAATGAGAAGTGTGTGTCAACAAATGAAAGCACACGCTTAGTTCAAATGCTTTTTTTTTTAATCTGGTAAAATTTGATTTGAGCTACTGAAGCATAATAGGAGGTCAGTGTGGTTTAACATGAAACGCACCTAAATCACTGACATTTTCATACCATGCGTCATCTCCCATGTTAACTGTCATATTTGTTATTTTATAAATAAATGAACCCACTTTTAAATTAAGTTACTTTAATACCTTTTCACTCTCCAGGTGCGAACTCAGGGTCCCATACTGACAGCGAGTGGAAAGAATCCTGTCATGGAGCTAAACGAGAAGAGAAGAGGCCTCAAATATGAGCTCATCTCTGAGAGTGGAGGCAGCCACGACAAACGCTTTGTTATGGAGGTGAGAGAAAAATGTTTTTGTTACGGATCTTGTCAAAAGCAAAAGTTTAAAAAAAGAAGTTGCCTTTGAACATTGCCTGCTTTTTCAGTCCTTTTCAGTCAGTCCAGTTTTATAAATCCATATATAGTTATATCTATATATATGCACTAGCCTTATGGCATATGGGTTGTCTGCTCAACCCAGTAAGGAATGCCGGTGTCCCAGGTCAGGCTGTGTTAAAAAAATGTGGTCATACCAAATATTGGCTTTCATCTTGTTAGATTTGTAAAAATTCAGTTTTTACCATATATATTATATTTCTATTTGTGTTTGCACATTTCAATAAATCAGTGCACTTATTTCCTATCAAAATACATGTATAAAGAAATGAGGTCTCAAGCCTTGTGCGCAGTATTGTACACAACCAGAAACAGGCTCATCACCCGGCAGAGTCAGTGGGGTGGTTTGTTTTCCGACATGCCTGGTTGCTCCATCGCTCTGCTGATTGATTAGCAGGCCTGCTTGACAGCAGGGCATCCTTAAACAAGCCGTCCTGTTCAGCAAGACTCGCTGACTGACTCACTGAGGACTTCAAAAAGCGTTGCCTTTGGCCCACATTGTGTGATTTTTTAGCTCTAACAGATTTGTACTATAAAAAGTGTGAATACCCATAGAAAGACCTACATCAATAAAATAAGAGAGAATTAATTGTTTATAAATCACTACAGGTCTAAAATGTAGTATGTTTCTTTTGTTTTTCCCTAAGCATAAAACACATTTCTGTGAATATTTGTGTGCATGTTAGGTGGAGGTCGACGGGCAGAAATTTCGTGGGGCAGGCCCCAACAAAAAGGTAGCAAAGGCCAGCGCTGCCCTAGCAGCTCTGGAAAAACTCTTCTCTGGTCCCAACGCAGCTGCAAACAAGAAGAAGAAGATATTGCCTCAAGTAAGGAGAGACACACTTATGCAGCACAACCCTGACACAGAAGTCCCCAATTAACTCTGTAGCATGTGCATTTACACTGAAACAACAATAAACTATTAAACCAGTCTTTCTGTCCTATTTTGCATTACTGTTAAACTCTTTCTGATCAAAAAGCAGTTGGAGAGTTTGCCCAATGTGTCCCTCTATCAGTAATCAATAACACTTTGTTTAGACTGATTTAACAAGTTTAACAGATCAGTACTTTTATGAGATCACCCCTCTTCCGCGTATGTTGTCAATAACGCTATTTCCCATATAGATCTGTAAAAAATGAGACCCAAGTGCATTAGAACATTGTCAGTGTTACATGCATGTTTGATTTGATATGTTCTTGCAGTGCCGCTGCATTCATGCGGTTCAAACACACATTTTTCTAGCTTTATGGCCAGCTTCTGATCTTGGCATTGTGATTGTTAATATGTGTACTCTGTGCCTGTGTTCAGACCAAAGGAGCCCTGGCAGCAGCAGCAGCAGCCTCAGCAGTAGCAGCTCAGGTTGCCAGAGGAAGAGGAAGAGCAGCCCTAGCAAGAGGAGCCTTCGTCAGTGCAGCTGCACCTGGATATGTCACTCCAGGTAGTGAAGGGATTTTGTGTCTTGTTATTTGACAAAAGAAAAAGTCACCAGTTTGCAACGCTGTAAATGTTGCATTTGTTGTTTTTAGATATAAATCAATAATACACAGTTAGCACAGTTAACCACTTAACATTTTGCATCATAATCTTCATTTTTCTTCTTCGAAAAATGCACATCAAATTATACTGGACATGGTTTTTAACTCAAATCTCTGTTCCCAAGCTTGCCAATATCCCATTTTACCACTGTACAGAATTTCTTGGCTAAACTGTATTTTATATTATATTTTTTATTTGACATGACAGTTTCTGCAGATCTGGCATTTTCTTTTTTTCTTGGCCTTAAAATTCTGACATTTTCCTCTGCTTTAGGCCGCTTACTTATTTTCCTGTGGTTAAAAAAACCCATGCATTTCCCTGTAGCTGTATTGCAAAATATCACAAATACCCTACAGTCACCTATAGAAAAGGGGATAGCAGTAATTTGTTGAGAGCAGATAAACTGTGTAGCATAAAAACCACTGCAAGATTTATCTTCATTATGCTTGAGGAGTACAGCATCTACTTAGGTCTCATACTTTAAACCCATAGCTGTCTGCTAGAATCTGCTAGAAAGTGGCCAAAATAGTCATCTGAAGTTACACAAAAGCTGAAACGTGTGTTAGTTTTGGATTTAACAAGTGCAGAATTGAATTAGACCTTGTAACCTCTTTCCCAACAGGCTTTGGGACACCGTATGGCTACAGCCCTGCTGCAGCAGCTGCTCCTGCGTACGGTACGTGCCTCTTCGCGTCCACTCCTCATCAGCTCAAGCCTCCTTTTTCCACCTGTAACCTCCCTCCATCTCTCGCTCTCTCACTCTCTCTTTTCCTCTCTCTCGCTCTCTCTCTCTCTCTCTCTAGCCATTTGTGGGTAAATTAATGAATCTTCAGTAGGTTTACACTTACAGCCCTTGTCCTCGACTGCTTTTTATATCCATTGCTTCTCTTTTCGCAAAATGATTTTAAAATCTTGACCCCCTTTAAGATCCAAGTTTTAGCGTTAAACATTTAATCTCTTTGTTGTCTTTCTACAATCAGATCTGTGCTTTGGCTAATTGTCCACTCAGTCCGTATGTGTTAATCTGCCTGTTGCCTCTTACACTCTCATCTCTTATGGTTGGACTGCTGCTCTATCAGCACAGAGTGCTGTCGTCTGTTTCCGGCTTTCATCTAAAATCATCCAAAAAACAATCCTGATTGTGTTTATATCAACACATCTTCCGGCATTGCCTTCAAATAGTTTAAATGCAAAAGAGTAGAAAACTATAAAAAATATTTGAATAGTTACCTTGTTTCTTGACTTTTATTAACCTTTTATTAACCTGAGCCCTGTTTGTAGAGCCATCATCCGCATTTCTGTTTAGATTAGCAGAAGGAATAGAACGAGTTCCAATTTTTTTCCCCAGTACTTTTAAGATACACACCAGCTTTCCATCAGTAGGACTGCTGCTACACTGTTTTCTTGTTCTCAGGACATAATATATACTTGACCTTCAATAGCATAGGTATTGGCGAAAAACCCACTCCATACACATATTTACCTTAACAGAGTGAGTCCTGTGCAGTGGGACTTTACATGTAGTACTAGGAGGCCTCGTCGTCCATCTTACAGCCTAGTTTGAAAGGGTCTTATGTGCTAGAAGAAACTACCTTGAGGGCCCCAGGCAGATTTGTAACAACCCCCTGAGAACCCAACATCCCTGAAAATGAAATCCACCTCAGTTATACAGTATGTTTATGAAAGCTGGAACCCAGTGTTAGTTCCCAGGCAGTTTCAACTGGGTTTTTTACATGTTAGTGCAACACCTTTCCTTGCTAAAATAGTCTGCCTTCGCTGGCGTTTTCAAATAGTTATTGTTTACCAAAACAATACATCAGTAGCTGGCCTCATACTAAGCAACTGAAAAACAGTAGTGCATAACTAGGCTATTAAATGCCCTGCATGTTCTGTGGAAGCACATAAATTGCTTCGTACTGTGTGCACCTTTGACCCGTTACTCATCCGAACATGTCACGTATCCTGGCTTGTATAACTAGTCCTGACCTTGAACTTACTCTGCACCTTCCCACAAGTAAGTAGGAAGTTCAGTGGAGATTAAAAATATGCATTGAACTAGATAAAAAATATAGACACGAAATGTTTCATCCACACAATTTGCAACAGCACAACGTTTGATATCTCTCTTTAGTGTTTTGGTCTCTATCGCTGCACGTGTATTCTTGGACCCTGAAAAAAAATAGCTCTGCAAGAATAACAGGTAAAAAAATAAAAAGCAACTTTTGGCTGCTCACTTATTCGCAGGGGGTCGCCACAGCAGGTAGCTCTGCGTGTTTGATTTGGCAGATTTTTACACCGGATGCCCTTCCTGACGCAACCCCAAAGTCACTTGTGTCTCCTCGCTGTTCAAAAATATTTCCCTTCTAACAGGCCTTGATGCAGCCTGATAGTGTAGCTCCACTCAATCTAAGGCCACACTTACTTTAGGCTATCTATCTTCTGATTATTCCATAAGCTGTTAGATTTATTACTACAGTGTCAGTTACGGAACAATGCGAGCACCAGCTTCTGTTTCATTACCTATTTTTCAGGTGATTCTTTCTCTTTATTTTACCCCTTCATTCCTAATTTTAAAGCCTTGATCATCATTATTAACATTACCAGTGTACACACTAGTGTTATTGTTGCGATCAAGAGCAATTATCGGATTAGTCACACTGATTAAACCATTTTTTTTTTAATTCTAGTGCAACCTGGCGTAATTATTACTGCCTTTACAATCTAGAAAAAAATCTAGGAAAATCTCGTCTGATTGTCTAAAGGCCCTGCTGGTCACCATATTCCAAATCATAATAAATAACGGGATTGTGAAATCAACGCTTTTAAATTGACTCAAATAGACTGAACTTAACAGAATTGTACAAAATTAAACTTTAGCTTTTCTTTTTAACTCCCGCTTTGTCTTCTGTGGTAAACCACTAATAAAGGCTGTCACCTCGTGTGCATACATTCCTGCTTTTTCTCACGCAGTTACACTTCTACCTCTGGGAACCTGCTTGTCTAGTGTGACGGGTGTTTGATGGACATGCTCTTAGCATAGTGAGCATTGGTTATTTGTTCCCCAGAACTCATGCAGAGCTATGCTCTTCTCATGTCTCCCCTCTAGGTTTGCCCAAGAGAATGCTTCTGTTGCCTGTCATGAAAGTGCCCGCCTACCCCGTCCCCCACTACCACTTCTTTTAGCATAAGAGACACGCCATACCAAAATGCACCTAGGTTTTCTGTAGAAGGGAGACAGTTTTTTTTTCTTGTTCTTTTTTACAGTATGACGAAGGGGAAAGGATTAAGGACTTGAGCTGAAGATTTGTAAAAGTGCTTTTTTGCTTATTTTATATTGTTTTTGGTTCCAAAAACTTTTATGAATATTAAAAACCCTGCAGGTTTTAAGTTCTTAAGATATAAAAACATTTAAAAACTTGAAGGATTTGTACTGTGAATTGTTACCTCATTCTATGAGTCTAAATAGTAATATATCTATCGATCCATATTTCTATCGATATATATATATATATATTTAGCCTTTTGTTATTTTGTTCTTTCCTTGCTAAAGACGATGATATCCTTTGCAATATGACACACACATCACACATATTCTGTGTACAAAGAAAATAATGTGAGTGGTGTGAAAGTTGTATAGGAATAAATCATCAATGCTGCAAAATAAAGTTTATCTTCAATAAAAGCTGAACAGCTCCTGTTGTATATCTCATTTAAAGGCTTTCAGCTAAGAAGGAACTTATTAGAGTAGCGCCTTCCTCTTTGGTTCTGTTTGGACTGGATTTGTACTTATGTCACCTAACGTAGACAGATTTACCTATCCTTTTTCAAACCTGCAAATAGTACTATAAAACCTACACTATTAAACCTATAAATAGTACTAGTACTGTTAATATTCCAAGCTCATGCATTTGCAAATATTGAATTTCAGTACCTCGTCACCTCTCAATTCATCTCTTTGACCTTCAGCTTAAAGATTACTCAGAGAAAAAGACAAAGATGACATGATGAATTTAGAACGCCCTAGTTAGATCCTCCATCTTGCATTCAGCGGCACGATCTCATTACTGCATGTGGAATTAATATTCGGCAGGTTTCCCGCAGCTCTCAGAGTTAGCGCCTACAGTATTGCATTTGTTGTAATGTAAGCTAACGGCAGTCTTTTGCAACAGAAGAATACTGACATTGCTTAAAAGGACCTCACTAGCATAAATCATCCTACAAATAATAAACTTAATATGTTCTGCACAGACATTTAAATCAGTGTTTTTCATCTTTGCCTGACATTCGAGTTGTAGCTCCGTGAATCATACTTCACCGTCAGCATTTTCATGTTGTTGTTTCATAATTTTCAGTGTCATTGTCAGTATGGTTTGTTGTGTTTGCTCATTTTTTTTCCTCGATGCTAAGCACCAGCACCAATAATACCACTAAAACCTGGGCTTAAAACTATCCTCTATAAGATGATTGTAAAGAAAAAAAACAGTCTTTATAAATAATAACTAAGAGGAAAATGGCTCCATGTAAATAGAGTGCAGTGAAGGTGAAACTCAAGCTTATTCCATCAACACACCAGTCAAAGAGTGCCAATCGAGACAGAGTTCTGCCCGTGGCCCTTCAACCACGTCTTGGTCATCCAACCAGCAAGTGATAACCACACCCCCCTTCGAGGACGTCTCCATGGTTACGGCTATGAGGCGCAGCCATTGGATGAGAGGACCCAATGTCTTGTCCAATGGTTGGTTGAGCTCCTCTGAGTTGTTATAAAGCCCTTAAATAATCTCTGTCCTTCTGGAGACGTTAACTTCAATCTCACACGATTGAACACTATTACCACTTCTTCCATTTTGTGTTTGTTTTTTTCTCTTATTCTTTTTGTTCAGGTTGATATTATTTCAATGCATAAAGACCCAAAGATCCATAGAGAATATTTACTGGTTTTGATATTTAGGGAAATATGTTTTATGGCTTTGTTGCACTTTAAGTTAGTTAGTTTAACATAAAGATTGTAAGCAGGGGGAACAGCTAGCCAAGCTAAGCTCAGGAGCTCGCATTGTAGAAATGTGGCTGAAATTAAAGCAGCAGAAACTAAATTATCATGATTTTTAGTGTCTTACTCTGCACCTTTACAGGACATGGGCATAGAATCCCCAGGGGTGTCCAATTATATCTGCCACCTGGACACCAGCAGACAACCCTTTGAGTCTGGTTGCAGGGTGGTGCCACCAAGGATCAGGCTTGTTCTTGGACTGTGCAGCCTGAATTAAAAGCTTGGGTTCTTTGTTGTGTTCCCCCAGCCTTTCCTCAGCAGTTTTTGCAGTGTAATAAGGCACATTGTCTTTCTGTCCTATCACGATGGTCCGACCCAGTGAGACAGACCTTTAACTAGACACTTCTTTTAATGTTCTGACTGGAAAATGTACATTTCTTCTAAAGCAACCAGTTTTCTTCTGAAAAATCAGCTCCACAGCCACGAGAGGTATTACAGATCCTAATAACACAATTTAGCACAGTGTGTTAAATAAACTAAAAGTGTAACTATTAGTCTTCCTGGCGCCCCTAGATCCTATTTTTGGAAGAGAGAGGCTCGCTGTTTCCCCCTGTTACTAGTATTTTTGCTAAACTAAGTGTCCTTTGGATGCATCTTCATATTCATTAGACAAGCGGCATTGATCTTCTCATCTTCTTATCTTCCAAAAAAGCCATTAAGAATATTTCCCAAAGTGTTTTGACTATTGCTTTAATTTAATATACAGGACATTTCTACACACATTTCTACATTCTGCGCTATTTTAAATACACTCATATAGTTAATATACTTATATACCACTTTAAAAAAGTGTTTTAAAAAAGTGTACTAATTAATCAATCTTCCTTTTTCTCTGATCTTCGTCACTGCAGGTGGTCTATTTATTGACAATCCTTTCTACCAGCCGCGCACCATCGCTCCTTTTATCATTCATCTGGGTCCACAGGATCTCTTCTCTGACTTCTAGAGGCAGCACATTGTTGGAGGCGCTCTTTACACTTACCTGGCTGCACACATGCCCATCTGTTTCTCCGTCTAATGCGGGCTGCCTTTGAATCCCAGCTGATGGATTCACACATTCAGAACGGTTTCAGTTTGATCAGTCTACTGACGAAACTTTCCTCCTGAGAAAAAAAGAAAAGGCAGAAACTATCTGAACCATCGACCGAGAGGCACAAAGCACCTCTTTCTGTTTCCTCGTCTCTTCACCCAGATCATCTCCTCAGAGGAGAGCGACTTTACAACAAGCAATACTCGGATTTTACGAGAAACGTTCAGCTGTGACTGTGCAGGGCTGGGCTGGTCTTTCTTATAGCAATACACCTGAACTCCTCTCTTTGAGCTTACTTACTTACTTGAGAAGATGTGAATGTCCAACAAAGTTTTACCCAACACAGCATTGCAATAGCTTATTTTGATTGTATATTCAATGTATGTGTGCGTGTGGCTATAATATAACACATATATACACACACACATATATGTATGGTGTATTTCTATAACAATGTGTTGACAATATTAGTATATGATGATGTATTTATGTAAATACTCTATAAAATATAACTATTGTTGTTATAAATTATTTTAGAATTATAAAGTGTAATGTAACTGTAATATCACAGTATAGCTTTCTTCCAATTTTATATACACTGAGCAATTGAAGCTAGTTC
Source organism: Haplochromis burtoni (assembly GCF_018398535.1). Classification (NCBI taxonomy): domain Eukaryota; kingdom Metazoa; phylum Chordata; class Actinopteri; order Cichliformes; family Cichlidae; genus Haplochromis; species Haplochromis burtoni. The sequence goes on from NW_024582512.1 coordinate 76,540, forward strand.
TAGGAGAGGCAATATTATCTTTGGTATTCCTATAACCTGTGCTGTTAGAATAATAATGCTTCCTTCTTTCCTTCCTTCCTACTTTTCCTCTATCTTTGATGTCTTTCTGAGCCTTTCTGAGCACGCTCTCTGCTGCCCGAGGTTTGTTTACACTGCCCGGACCAGAGGTGCTCGCTACTGAACACACTTATAACCACACACTGACACACAGACAAACGCACACTATTCCTGTCAGAAAGCACATTTTCTATAGTCTCATTGCTGGCAGGGAATACTGTTGTTACAGTATGTGTATGCTTGGATGTACACGCTCCTCCCTCTTCCATTAATGGACACACCACCACCTCGGCACAGATCACACATCAGCTCCGTCCCGCAAGCCTTATAGGGACCAAAAGCACAGCTCACTGGCACTTCACTGTTTCTTCTTTCTGCAGACACACACATTCACACACATTGTTTCCTCCAGCTCTCTGTGGCTGTTCTCTGCTGAATGGAAGTGATGCTGCTGGTAGCGAAAACACATGAGCATCTTACAGGTTGGGAAAGATACAATACAAATTAATATTTGGGACAGTTTTTTCACAGAAATGTGATTTGGGTCATCAGGAGTTTGGACTGAGAATGCAGTTTAATCATCGTTGTACATGAACGTAGTTATTAGTGTCAAAGCTGTCTTTGGCCTCATGTTACCTTACCTGAAAATAATTTAAGTATCAGATTCGCATTTGGTGTTCAGCTCAGTTGTATAAGGGAAGAAAAAGTTCAATCTGTGGATATGGTCATAGCCATGTGTCTCTAAATATTGAGGCTAAGATGACCAGGTCAATGACCACAAACTTTTGACATAATTCTACAGTAAAGGAAGGCAAATTAGCTTTTCATGTCATCCTAAAATTTTGAGTAGTTGATTGTGTAGTACTACTGTTATAGCACAATTTATGTCATAAAATTACTGGCAGTTTAGGTAACTGTAAATTCTAAAGCAGTCCATTCAGATTCTGTTTGGATTTGATTTTGCGGCATCAAATGAAGAACAATCCCTCCAAATCAGCTGATATCAGTGCCAGCCCACGTCTGCTGGTTATACACAGCCAAGTGGTTAATCTCATGTAAACTTCACTGTTTGAGGCTGTAGTCACTCAGACCTAGAGACTGGTAAATGACCCCGTGGCTTATGGTTGCTTTGGTTGCAGATGAACCTATCCCCTTTTTAAGTTTGCGTGACACTTACTTCATGTTCACTACCGCTTGGACAGCAGTCGGTTGAGTGTTTGCGGACAAATCTGCTTCTGCACCCAAATTATAGGCAACCTGTTAGTGACGAATTACAAGGAGGTTTTCAGTACGTCACTCTGTCTGTGATCGATTTCACCGGGCAGTGGCCGTCAACCATTCACTCAATACACACGTTTCCCTATCTATGGAAGGTTGCCTGTCTCTAGGCTTGTGTGGCTTGTGCACCTCTGCAGGCCACTTTGCAAACCACTTTCACCCCCAAACCACATTTCATCCCGTATCTGACTTAATTAGTGTGTATGTGATCAATATGTTCGATAGTTTAAGACTTGTCATTGATGGCTGATCTGTACAAGGGATCTTGCCCACAACACAAAATGTAAATCGCCGTTGCTGTGCATGATGTTTGGGGGGTTTTTTTGTTTCTCACATGGTTTTGAAGATTTTTTTATCGCTGTTCTTTCTTATTTTTAACCTTTAGTAGAGAGAAGATGTCAGTCAGCAGAAGCTACAAAATGTGCATCAAAAACCTTTGATTCTCCTCACATTCGCCTTGATCTGGGCGCAAGTTTGATCTCCTGTGTTTCTGCTGGCTTTGATTCAACAAAAAAAAGACATCTGAGAAAAAGCCGATAGACACAGCATGACTCTAAAGTCAGCGTTTCTAAACAATAAGCCGAATTAGAGTGAGATTTTGCGACATTACTACGCTGAAAATGAAAATAACTTGACAATTTTTGCAAGGATGGTGATAATTGTCGTGCGACTGAGAGGTCGAGTAGCAAAATGGAGGCTGTTGTGTACTTCCTGTTCCCATAATGTGTCTATAATCTCTAATATACGGTTATTAAATCTTCAATCTTTCGTTTACAGTTGTTTGAAATCCTAATGACAGCCTGGCTTTACAAGAGTAAATATTACTGCTCTGACATGGAGCACAATTAAGTTAAGATGTCTCACACAAACTAGATCTCGATTTATTAATTGACTGTGGGTCTTTGCTGTGAATGACTGTTTCTTGCTTTTCAATCTTTTTATAGTGGTTTTCCATTAAAGAAGAGAGCCGCTCTTGTTTGATCTCTAAAAGTGTAGAATAAAGTTTAGAGCAGGCTTTGCTCTTACTTTTCATTTACATGGGGAATTCACGTGGAGGTGAATAACTTTGAGGTTAGCTGTGTGGAAACAGACCTCTATCAGCTGAGAATTTCTTCTAAAATGCCCTCCTAACTGCCCTGCCTTCATCTCCCCCTCTCTGCCCCTTTCTCACTCTCCAGATGGTCCACATTAATAAGGCAGACAGTCATACCTCAGTGAGCAACCTTTTCATTTCCCCTCAGATGGTACAGACACATTGGAGGAGTCACCCTGACTACTGACCCAGTCCTTTTAGTCTGTTGGCCGGACAACCGTATTCAGACGAAGGGTGGCGAGGTTGAGAGCACAGAGAAAGCGGGTCAGTCTAAACCTGGCACAGGCAGCTTAGCAGGAATGTGCAGGCAGTGGCTCCTCCAGTCAGCAGTATTTTTTATTTATTGGGGAGCTGCTGTCTCCTAAATGATACCACTATATCTAAAAGCATATTTTTTTCTTAGTAATCTAGTAAGGAGATGAGAAATCTGCTTGATGTTTCAGCTGAGAAAATATACTCCAAGTATCCAAGTTGTTTGGGGATTTAAAAGAAATTATCAAGAGAGAGAGAAAAATAAGAAGAAAGAGGAAAGAATTCAAAATATACTTAAATATAGTATATTGAGAGACTGAAGGGAGGCTGACTGATGAACTGACTAGATATCTTCCGCTTTTATTAGGTCAGTGACAAAACCAGCCGTACTCCACCAAAGTGTCTCAGAATAGAAAATATTGCAGTGATGTGTTTTTTCTGGAAACACTTATGAGCGGCTTGAAAAGAAATGTCAGTGTGAATAATGTTTTAGAACATACTGGTTGTCTTTTCTGGATTCCAGTCCCACTGATGGATGTCATTCCTACTCTAGTAGTCCCCAAGATCACTATAAACGAGTAAACAGCGGCACACAGATACATCCCTGTTATTCTGCATCTACACTGCCTCTGGTGGGCGTTCAACAAAAACTACACCTGTAAATCTAAAAAGCACAAAAGACGCACGAGCAATACACTCACGCATTGTACTCAGGGCTACCTGACACGCACGTGTATGCAACAAGACAAACACACACAGAAGCACACATGTACTCAAACGTGTAAATATTTCAGCTTTTACCGACAATAACAGCCAAGCGCACTGAGTCGACATGACACTCTTTGCTCCATGGATTGAGTATTTGTGAACTATGTGAGTCACACAAGTGGTTGGACCTTGTTTGTACATTAGGATATGAGCCATGTATAGCTGAGAAAACACACCCACACCTGCTCCATTTATTAGTGCTTTATACTAGGCTGTCTGTAGCACTGTACATACATTGCTTTTTTGTTGAAATGGCAGTTACCTGTGTGATAAATTAAGCTATCAGAAGAAAAGAAGAAAGAGTGTTGTCTCCAAAAAGTGGCAACACATGCAGGAGATTTGAGTGTTTAAATTCTGCGATAGGTTCAATGGTTTAAGAGATCGGAGAGATTTTGCTCCCCGTTTATATCTGGAGATATAGCCATGTTTCCCAAAGGCCCCTCTTCTCCTCCTGCCAGATCAAAAAGGAAAATGCATGAATGCCTTTGGAAAACAAGGAGGGGTTTTTTTCCCTACACGATGGGATTCATCTACACACCAAAGACTACGAAGCCTTTGCTTCACAAATCTGATCATCCTGCAGTCTCAGAAGTGAGAGATGTGATCTGTCTAGACAGTTATGAAATGTCAGGAAAGAAGGGGGAAAAAGAATGCTCTCCTGTGTGTAAATCTGAAAGAAAACCTGTCTTGCTCACTCTTGCATTAGCACAGAAAGTTGGGGTTTAAATCTGGGGATCATGCTAAATTTGTCTGGAAGCAACGAGAGAAGTGCCGTAGGAAGACCCGGAAAGTCCATCCGCAAGTGATTCTGAAACTCTGCAGCGCTGCAGAAATAGATCCTGGATTATGTTTCCACTGCTTAGGCACAGACTAACTGCAGAACAGATCATTTTCTCTGGGTGTGTGCGTTTATGTCAGAGGGTGGGGCGATGGGGTATGTATTAACACACCCACATGCAGACGCATGCATACACACATACATATACAGCACTGCAGTCACATCAAGCATGTTGTTGCATACTTCCTGGTCATAATTCATGGATTGTTCACGTCCATCGTCCTCCTGATAAATGATCAAAGTCTTTTGGTTGGGAATGTACACAGTCGTTATGGTGATTGTAGAGTAGAATGTATTTACTCGTATAAAGAGTAAACTTGTTTTTTGTAGAGAAGCATATATACAGAATATATATGGATAAATACATATATATACATCTATATATCTTTTGAACTACTTGTGTGTAAGGGTTGTTTTGGGTGCATCTACCCTGTTAGGATTCATATTTCTTTTTCCCCTTTTTTTAATTTTTAATAATGATGTTTTGGCAAAAATAGCATCTCATGAGTGATGATTGTTTTCTTTTTCCTGTAAATATCTTCCTTTTTTTTTGTCTTTGACCAAAAGGGGAATAAAATACACCGTTTTATGATGCTGCCTATGAATTGATGAAGTGATATCTGCTCACAGAATCTATTTGTTCCATTAAATGATCAAAGTTACATTTTGTGAAACTCTACAAGGTTCTGCTTAACAGAGGCCACTGATAAAGAATGACAAGCGTGATTTGAACTCGCTGTATAGTTTGCTTTAATTAGTAGCAGCATTAACATCAGTGATGATCTGTGGTTGTCACTGTTCTTGACATACAGTAACCAATGCTTGATGAACTGAAAATAAAACTGAGAAAGTGCTAAAATCAATATCTGAGTATCTTTTTTTTATTTGTCTCACACTGATGCCTATCAAAAGGGTCTGACCATAAAATAGATCTAGATTTTTATCTAAAATACATTACTGTGCAATAGTCTTGAAACAACATCATTTATTTGTATTTTGTTATGAACATGGGAAATGTGTACATCAGGGATGTCATACAGATTTTACATGGTGGGCCACGTACAGCTCACTTTGTTTCTACGTGGGATGGACCAGTGAACATTTCTGTCAGTGTTTAATCCCTGAGATGTCTGAATATAAGGTAAAGAAGTTCAACTGTATTTTTTAGTTTTCCTACATAATAATTGTAAGAAATGTCTAAAATTACAGAAAAAAACATTTTACTGAAATTCCTATAGAAGATCATTAAACAAACTGGGACTTTACTATCATTTAATTGCTTATCTGTTATTTAATTACTAGGTCTTTAGCAATAGAAGCTGCAAACCAATTTAAAATTTGATATTGGACGTTGGCTGCCTTATGTTTCATTCTCTGTCAAGATGATCCCACACTGCTTCAATATTGTTGAGGTCCAGGCTCTGGAGAGGCCAATCTATTACTGATAGTTTCTATCCAGGTATGCTTTTTATTGTCTGTGTGTTTAGGATCATTGTCATGCTGAAAAATGAAAGCAGTTTCAAGTCAGATGCTTTAAAGATGGAGGATCTTTATGTTTCTTTATGTCACGCCATAATGTCAGACTCAAGGTTATGGACAATAATTGGTAAGTTTCTCTAAGAGTTTCAGCACATAGTGGTTTAGAAACATAAGCTGTCAGTCCTCTCTAAAGCAGTACTGCTTATGGCTGAGTCTGAGTATCCAGTGACATCTCCAGTAGTCAACACCATCAACGCACAGCCATAGCCGCCAATCATCCAACACAGCAATAAGTGTCTGTGCGTGCTGTTTCCTAAAAAAACAACAGAGAAAAACGACATGCCTTTTTCATCTGACAGAAAGCAAAGAGGACAGCAAGGACGACGTCTAAACTCGCCAGACTATGACAGCCATCCTGACAAATTAAACCCTGCTCAGTATTAGTACATTGTGTCAATTGTGGTAGAATTAATGCATTAATTCAGGCTTAAAGTACTGTTTTATGGTATTATTTTCCCTTGAAAATGCAGACAGAGGTGTCAGAAATCTGAATGGGATGCTCCATTTGCATGCCAGCTCCCATTAACATGATAAAACCTTAATACAATGAAACAACTGTCTTCTATAAAGACTTGTTTTACAATGACTGCTCAGAAGTAGAGGAGGATGTACGTGATTAAAAATTAACTGAAGCAGAAACACCACAGTTTGAAACCTGGCTTTGTGCACGCTCGCTTATGTACACACTAATCTGGAAAACTAATAAGACTCAATATAATACCAGAGTCATCTGTATGCTAGGTGCAGACTCATACACTGTGGGGTAATAAATGACCTTGGACTGCTGACAACTTTTTGGGATGGCCTGTATTGTATTTCAGCTGGTAACAAGAAACGACGATATGCTCACAAATCAGATTAATTGGACAGGACTCATTCCTCTCCCCCTGACAGAGGACATCAGTGCCTGTTTATAGATGACAACATTGCTGGTGAAGATTTAACAAGGCCAGCAAACAGCTAAAGCCAACACAACATCAAATATCAGCTCTACATTTAGAGTAGCTATTTTATTCGAATGCCACAACCACACGGGATCTAAACCCAGATTGTATGGTTGGTAAACTGTGTGATAATTCTAGCATATTTTGACAAATATAAGACTGACTGGTCTGCAGTTTTATTTCTTCATTTGAGCAAAATAGGTCCATTTTAATTAAGCTGGTGTTTATGGGTGGTCTGCGGTTCGATCCCTGGCTGCATCACAAAGTATCCTAGGGCAAGATACCAAAGCCAGATTTGCTCCTGATGCATTCTTTGGTGTGTTAGTTTTAGATAGATGAAGAAAAAAGTGTGTGAATAGGTGATTGAGACATGTTGTGCAAAGCACAAGCACATGTCATCACACCTCTAACTACAGTGAGGAAGCAGAAAACTATCTATTCTTCTTTACTTACTTATTTGGCTATGTTTGGCTTACTGTGTAAGATTATCAACAATCTATTGCCACAACCACATAAACAGTTTGTAACAAAATATACACACTTTATTACTTACCCCTTGGTAGTACTGGTTTGGTCCCCTTTTTTCATCATTCATGGCATGACTTCAGAAGGTACCAAACATTCATCAGAGATTTTGGTTCATGTTGACATGACGGCATCATGCAGTTGCTGCAGATTTGTCAGCTAACTGATTGGAATCTCCTGTTCTACCACATCCCAGATGTGCTCTATTGGACAACCATCAACAGCCTGAACTGCTGATACAGAATAGGATGGATTTATTCTTTCATGTTGAAATTTGGACCTTTCCATCTGAATGTCCCAGCAGAATCAAGACTCATCAGACCAGGAAACATTTTCCAATCTTCTATGGTCCAGTTCTGGTGAGCACATATGAATTGTAGCCTCAGTTTCCCATCTGGTCTTCTGTTGCTGGAGCCCATCTAGGTTCAATGTGTTGTGCATTCAGAGATGCATACCCTCATGTAACAAGTGGTTATTTGACTTACTGTTGTTGTTCTGTCAGCCTGAAACAATCTGACCATTCTCCTGTGACCTCTGGCAGTGCAGAGAGCAGCTCTAACATCTTTACAATAACACGTATAAATCCAGATCTTTATTCCTATTTGCTAACACATTTGAAACCTCAGTAATTTAATTGAAACATTACCACCTTTGACTTTTATAAAAATCATATTTCTCAGTCCATTTTCCTAATGTGAGCTCAGTAAAATCATATTTCTCAGTCCATTTTCCTAATGTGAGCTCAGTACACAGCGACCTCATGTATAAGAAAATCAAGTCCAAATATAAAGGTGCAGATTTGGTGGATTTGTCTACTGAGACTGATAGGAGAAGGCACCTAGTCCATCTGATATACACAAAATCACGACTGGCAAATGTTTTAGACAGGAAGTTTTCATTATTTTTCCTCAACACTCCAAATCAAACTCAAAAACCATGATAATCAAATGTCACGGCTCTCGGCTTCCTGCGAGAATACCCTCAGGCTTAATTATTCATTAAGAAGGCAATGATAGCAGAGTAATTGGCCACAACAAAGATGTGTGAAATTTTAACCGAAGCACATATATTTCCTGAAGCGGTGGAGGGTTTGCATTCTCCACAATCCTCACCTGAGCAAATGAGGCAGCAGAGATGAAACTAACAAGATCCACCGCTCAGGATTTTCACCTGAAAATATCCAAACATTCACACACCATCCATAAAGGAAGAGGCTGAGTGTTATGTAAAAATTAGATTACAACTGAGTGTGAATAAGTGACCACTCATTTCTTTGTCTCCTTTCCCTTCCGTCAATAAGAGCAAAATAGGAAACACAAACAGATACATGATCGATGAAACAGAGAGCAGGGGGGAAGTCAAAATAGCTGCAGAGAGATTAAAAATAAAACCACAGACAACTAGCATCTTGGATCAAACAGCTAAATCCTTTATGTATAAATGTTTTTCAAGAGCCTTATTAGCCAATATATATACCAACTAGGGGTGCAATGATGCACAAAATTCACAGTTCGGTTCGATACTTTGGTGTCACGGTTCGATATTTTTTCGATACAAAAAATGTTCATGCCTTTTTAATTTATCATTTATTAAAATTATAAATATATATTTTAACCCAAAAGTACAGTTTTTAAATGTAATGTTGCTGAAACAACAAAATAAAAAAAATAAATCTATCTGATCGAGAAATCACTCATCTTTGGAAAAGAGAGTTTATTACAGAGAAATGGCTCTCAGGAGAATCATGTGGCTGTCTAAATGACTCGGGTAAAGTTAGTAGCATGCGTGCTTGTTGTTTTTGTCTGCTTCCACTTGTCTTTGCACTAGGATGATGTCGGTGTAAATGTGCAGTCATATTCGTTGTGTTCCCACTAGTGCTGTCAGCGTTAATCTTGTTAAAATGACCTTAACGCCATAACACGGCAAATCTCCGTTAACGAGTTACCGCAGATCGCCCCGTGCGTGGGGCTGGACGGTGTCAACACGTTAACGAGCTAACTGCGCTAACACACTAGCTCCCACCAATGAGCATTGCGTGGCACATCCGACATACTGTTTTTCTTTTGTCCATGACGCGCTTACCATCAGGGTCATGCTTCACATGAAAACCAAGATAGTTCCGAACACCAGATCTGAATGAGGGTGGGGTAGGTTCAATTTCAGGTAGCGTTGAGGCAATAGCCATGTTGCAATGAGATTAGCTTCTGTCTTGCTAGCTTGCGCTGCGCTCAGTGCAGCCTAGGCGGAGTAGTCGAACGCAGATCCACTGAGCGCTCAACACGGACAGCATTGTCAGAAGGAAAGTTGATAAAATAAATTACAAATTTTGTATTGTTCGATACATATGCGTACCGAACCAAAAGCACTGTATCGAACGGTTCAATATCGATACGAGTATCATTGCACCCCTAATACCAACTACTTATTTTACTTATGATGTAGCCTGCTTTCCAGCTAGCTAACATGACTGAAGAGCTTGATTTTATTTGCCAAAGTATTTAAATTATTAATACACCCAGTGATTAAAGTGGGATATCAGAGGTAGGGAAACCCTAAGATTGGGAGTAGCAATGCAGTGTGAGGATAATAATCACTTAGAAATCCATCTATCCACTTATCCTTTTCAGGGTCATGGAGCCTATCCCTGCTGTCTTAGGGCAAGAGGCAGGATACAACCTGGACAGGTCGTCAGTCTGTCGAAGGGCTAATCACTTAGAAATGATTCAGTTAATAATTCCAGCAAATTTTCTTTGCTTACAGGCTGTGATCACGTGTCCTGTGCTACTAATATTCAATGCTATTTGTGGATCTAACGACCTGAATTCAACAAGATATAAGCAGATGAGCCATACGGCTTATTTCCCATAGCACACAAGGTACAGTTCAGCGAGTGAATCCAATATGAATTTAAACTCTAAAGAGTCAGACATTTTCACATATTTATTAAATTAAAATTCTGAAAGTCTAAAAGTTCTTGCAGATCTCCAGATATGCTACTCTGCAGAAACAGCTTTCATCAAAGCAGTAGTTGACAGTAGATTCCTGTAAAGGAATTCCTGTAGGGATCTACTGTGGTGGAATATTTTTTATTACATACTAAATTTGCTGCATTTACTGCTGTTGAATTTATGAATTCTGTTTTCTAACAGGCTCCAGAGGCTCTAGAGTGAAGTCGGGGTGGAACACTTTTCCACCTTCACCCTACCACTTATCCCTTTGACATCTGAAGCTAAGTCATATGAATATTTAGTCTCAGAGATAAACTTATCAAAAGAAGCCAAGTTCAGTCTTGTTTGTGAGTTCACAAGATCAGGTGCCAGGAAGTTTATGAGGTTGTAAAAATACTGTCACACTGCCCCTCTTAGGCATATTCTCTGACAGACACACAGAGTTCCATCCCTGATTCACACATCAACAACCATTAAAGTCCAAGACAGCACCCATCAGCAGTCCCTGTGACATTCTATTTTGGTGCTTGGTGCCATTTGTTTACAGTCTTATACGCAGGCTAGAAAAAGGAGGGGGATAAAGTGTGAAGCAGATTGCATAATGCTGGCGTTTGTTACCTCCAGCAGCTCCCGGTATGCTACCGGCTTTCCAACTTTTCATGCCTGCTTCTTTGCAATCTGCAGCTGCAGAGCCAAGCTCCCCACTGCCGTCGTCACTAAAGGTGTTAATTTATCGCCTAGATCTAAGTTATAAACACTCCAAATGATATATGTGAGACCTCCAGTTCAACTAGTGCACATTGCACATATCATACACTGAGGCGAAGGCAGAAAATAGCTCATCCCTGACACAGATAACAATGCACCCATCATTTTGAGGCACGTTCTCTGAGGGAGAAGATGAGCGATAGAACCGGCGCCAAAGTGCGTACAAGCTACGAAGAGCTTTCCATGCATCTCGAGGGAAAAGGCTTGTTTAAGTGTCTGACAGATAGGCTGTTTTCACAAGACATAATTAGCTAGCAGAAACAGGTTTATTTTCATCTTTAAAACTCTCAGAACCTCCCAAGAGGACACAAAGAGAAGTCTCATTATATCAACATCATGGGCCTCTTTTATCTCTTTCTCAATTCCAACTCGAGACACTGAAGAGGATATTGACATGTAAGGCTTTTTTTGTGTTATTTTATAGATACTGCCTTCAAACTCAAGCGATATAAGAGTTAAAGGAGCAAAATACTAATAAGTTTTAGGTTTTAAGCTTTAATTCATTTTGTGGCTTCTCAATACTTTAATAGCTTTAAAAGTAACAGTGATTCCTTTCTCGTTGAAATTGGTGGAAGGAAGATATTGATGGGAGTGAGCAAGGTCACACACACTCAGAGGGTAAGGTGATGCTTTTACCTATCAAAGTTCACAGTTACCTAAAACAGAGAAGCAGCAGTTTCTCTCACTGGACTTCAAGTTGAGCAACAACACTTTTGCTTAACGATTATAATGGCTTACTTTAATGACTATCTTCTATCATCTTACTGTTTTGACTCCTCTTACTGTGCAAACATAATTAATCTGTAGCATCGTCATGATCACAGGGCGGTCTGCTCCCTTCTGTTTTTCTTTCCATCCCCGTTTCATCTTATTCCTCCTAAAACATAATCATAAAAGGTCCCAGTATGCAAAATACTGAATGTGACAACCAGGATGAAGTTTTTTCACATCATAAACAGTTGGCATTTCAAACCACAATATCATATTGAGACTTTATCACTTTAGCCCTGTGCTCCTGTAAAGTTCCTTTTAACCTTTATTCTATTTTATATTGTCTTTTTTTAAATAAATAAAGATGCAAAATAACGGAAAGACACGCAGATATTCTTCTGTTGATATCTTTATATTGAAATTCATGAAGTATACACAGTGCATTCTACACTATTACAATTTGCACACGTTGATAATGTTTTTGTCGTTGGATGATAAAGCTACGTTTTGGCATTTAATTAACCAAACAGCAGTCTGACTGAAAAGCTTAGAGCCAAAAAAAAAGAGCCCCAAATAAACAAACGAACATTAAAACACTGTTGTGAATCAAACTGTAGCACGGCAGCAGGTGGGTGGGTACAAGTAGGCATCATTAGTTATAGTTACAGAGTAGAAAATCATAAACAAAAACTCAATATTTAGGTTTTTTGTTTTTTTTTAATGTTTCTTATTTACAACCCAGTGCCTTTAGAGGGATGGCCCTTAGTTTCTTTCAACTTCATGCGGACTCCTCCTCTGACATCACTAGAATACAAGCCAATCAGATTACACCTTTCATATCAGAATTTATACAATTTACAGTAAGTTCGAAAAATTGCGCTTTTTCTCATTTTTTTTTCAGTCTTGCAGTAAATTATGAATAGAAACTAGAATATTGATGAGCTCCCTTTTGAGTTGGCTAAATATGAAAACACACAAGCACTTTTTTACATCAACCCCCACAGACGGATTATCCTGATCCACACTCCTGAGCTGCTCACAGGTGTCTTCACATGTGTGGCCTTTCTGTCCCTGCGTTCGCAGGAGTGTCGGTCGCCACCTTAATGTTTAAGTCTCCTCAGCACTGTGATCTGATTGAGCACGTCGAATGCTCCGAGGCACGGATTCATCGATCTGTTGGGGGGTGGGGTTAGCGGGGCTTTTGCTCTGCGTTGGAAGCCAGTGAAGCAATCTAATCCCTCGATGCTACCTCTGACTGGATACAGGACTTAATAGCATAGAGACACACAACAACGCAAACTTTAACTTGTTGCATCATCAAACACCCAGGTCTTGTGATGTCATGCGTTATCTGGTTATTCCCCGCTCTCGTCTGTGTCCTTCATGCTGGTGTTTTGGACTGACCTCTCGTTGACAGAGCACGGTTTTGCTGCTAACTGCATATCTTCTTTCAGATCTCATGTTATTATAACCTTCTGTGCAGGTGGAGATGAGGGACTACTTTTAACTAGCTTTTTTAAAAAATATATATATTTACACACACATGTGTGTCTGCATTTTAGTTCAGTGTTTTTTAACAACCAAAAGTGTGACTGAAATGTGCCTGGCGTGCTGCACAACCAAGGATTAAATGGGACCTTGGTCAAAAGGTCAAAGATTGCAGTGCAGCTGGAGGCGTGGGTAGAGGGAGGCGGGGCTTAAAGGTGGGCTTCAGTGCAGTAGGAAATCAAACTTTCTGTCTGTGTGTGTTTTCCGATTCAGACTTCCTCTAAGCAGTGCATAAGCTTTCTGGCAAACGATGCATCGCTGTGGGTTTCAGCCATCCTCGCACTCTCACAGTACGCTTGTGCGGCACACACAGAGGTTTGCGTGGTTTTGAGCTTTTCTTTGCGCCAAGTGACCCAAACCAAACAAACCCTGCGTGTGAAATTTGACACGAGGAAAGGTTAAGCTGTCGGTTAACATTACAGCAGCTTTTATCATAAATTACATAATTATACCAACCACTTTTTACCAACCTTCAGATCAAGGCTTTGTCATCAAACCTCTTGTTAGCATCGTTCATATACACGCTTGAACATTGAAGCAGACTAGACAAACAGCTTGCATGCAGGCGTACACTCACAACCTTAGTGCTTTTTCTTTCCCTAGGGCTTACGCACACTTTCCAGCTCTTTCTTTTGAACACACACAGTTTTGCACATTATTTTAGTCAAATATCTATCCACTCAAACATCACCTCACAGTCGAAAACAAAGCAAATTAACATGCGCTCTTACATTCACACATACGTTTCCCCTTTACGCAAGCATATTTGACAAGGTACAAGAAAAAAGCAAAACAAAACAGACAACAACAAAAGGTATTGTTCAACGTAAATTAGAAAATGCTCCGTTTCAAAAAGGCATCTATTAGCTCTCGTACCTAAAACAAAACATTTACAGGGACTGGTAGTTTTGTGCCAGTAGTTTAGAAGGGAAGTGCACACAGAGCGGCAAGGAAGGACGGAGTGTTTTCTTCTCTATCCCGTAAGGACAAAGACATTTCAGGTGTCCTTACCTTCCTTCTGTGGGTCTTTAATATCAGCAGTACAAAGACAGAAATAATTATGCTGTTTTTTTATTATTTTCATTTTTAAACACTTGTCTTTATGTGACTGCTGGAAGCACACTGTCTCAGAGAGTGCTACTGCTGTAATTCATTCATCTCATGTTTGCAACCCCTTCTCATCAGTTGGCTGCAGTCATTCGGGATTTGTGCTGGGCAGATTAGATCAGGAATGAGGGAAACACGACGATATTGTTGTTAGGAGGAACACAGCCTGTAGCAAAGTGATCCTGGGATTTAACGGCTAATGTTCATGTCAAAGTTATGGCCCGGTGGGTTACGTTAGAGGTCCGGAGGTTTCGGCGTGATGAGTTGCGCCGATCTCCAGACATAATCCGGTCGAAACTGGGTGGATAGGGAATGTTAGGTTAGGTGGTCTCCTTGCCCTGGGTCCCAGTGACGGTTTTGATGGAGCTGAGTGTGCGGTTGAACCAGGTCTTCTTGGCGGCCTGCACCTCATTGAGAGCCAGACCCAGGTGGTGCTCCAGATCCTGGATGAAAGAGAGCAAGAAATTACAGCCCAAACAGGCAATATATCTTATTTACTGCTTTTGCTTTGCAGCTTTGAGTGCACATAAAACCCTCAACTTTCCTCATCATCACTCCAAGTAATCTCCACACAGAGCGCTTTGTTGCAGTCACTTTAATGCATTTTTCTCCCTTAAGCCTCTATTTAGAAACTAGACCTCAATTTTTTCACTCTGCTCACACGGGTTTTTAAAAAAAACACTTAACACAGCAATGTTTAAAAGCTCCCCGCTATAATAACAATGCTTCTTTTCTGATTCCATTACATGCTAACGTTGATTCAGAGCCTGTGATCACAGCACTGTCCTCAATTAGTAAATTAAATCGAGCTGTCGCATAAAGCTGCAGGTTTCTTCAACTATCTTCTTAAAAGAAAATGTTCTGCTTTCATTTGTTGGGCCTGTGCTGCAGGTTACTGCTGCTGCGCCTGTTCAGGGGTGATAAAGTAATTAGAGCAGAAATGTGGCCTCCTTTTTTTCTCCTTTCAACACGGATGACACAATGTTTTACTTTCAACTTTAAGAAACATCCCATGTCAGAATAATGAATGACTCACACTCTGACCTCTGGACCCTACCTGGATTTTGCACTCGGCCTCCACCAGCTGCAGTTTGGTCTGAGCTAGTTCCAGCTCCATCTCCCTCAGCTGGTTTTTCAGAGCCTCCTTCTCTTCATCGGTCTCCTCGGCTCCCCCGGCAGATGCTGTGGTCACAGCGGCCCGTACCCGTCCCTCCTTGTTGAAAAGACTGCTGCATTTCTCGCAGCCTTCAACTTTCGCCTACATATGAGGGGGAGGAAGAAACAAACAGAAGAGGTAAGAGGACACTTTAAGCCTGAGCAAGGTTAGAGAAGAAAGAGAGACGGAGTGAGAAAAGGAAAACTTAAAATGGAACAGGAGAATGCCCCAAATGTTTTTCCCCTCACCAAACAACTGTTGTCTCAATTGAATGCAGATATTTATAGCTACCCAGCTGTCTTCTCGCTGTAAAGTTTTCATAATGATCACCACTTAGGCTGCGTCCAAAAACCCCCATAGACTCATGTGTTAAAACAGATTTATAGCCTGGTGCTAAAAACAAAACAAAAAGAAAGATTTCTCTCTCACTCTTCTCATTTCTAAATAACTCATCAGGCCTGGAAGTCTGCTTCACCTTAGAGTCTGCTTCACCTTAAAGTCTGCTTCACCTCAGTGAATTGAATATCTCACCTGTGTAAAGTGTTGCTATCTAATGTAATTATCTGAGAAAATACATGCTGTGCTGTGTCACTGATTGTGATGTTCAGCCAGTCAAAAAGTGTGTGTATTAGTTTGTTACTTAGGATCGAATTGTTAGCCTAGGTTGACAGTGCGAGCTGATAACTCCACCTTCTCCTAAATCCAAAACAAACAAACAAAAAAAGATGCTGACAGGTATGAAATTAAAGTCACCGCAAGAATCATAGTGTCAAAGGTCGAAGGGTTTTTGTCCGTTTTTGACCCATAAATCATGAAAGTGACCTTGAAGACTTTGTTGAATATGATCCTAATTTTAATGGATTGTTAACATGACCTCGCTCTACACCCCTACAGAGTTTTATCAGAATTCATTCAAAACTTTTTGAGCTATTTGTTAAATCCCATGTTTTTGCAGAAGGCATATGAAGTCTGTTTGAGCAGATGAGGTAAGTAAAAGCATTATTTACTTTCAGTTGCTCTTTCTAAGTTTGGCTCAGGATAACCAGACTAGTAGGGCGACTCCTCTGAGATTATTCTAGACAGATCAGTGCCTGAGTTGGCACCAACACGTAGGACTGTCGACAGGACTTTACATTCAGGGTTGCTTGCCACAGTAACAACAGCCGACTGAGGCAGCCGGTGAAGACGCTTACTAAAAATGAATATTTTATGAGAATATTTAATTTGGACTAAATGTGGCCAGTTTTAAGCTGAATAGTAATTATATGTAAAGCTTCCAGTCTCATTGTTGCAGAAGTGGCCTTAATGAAGCAGCAGAGTGCTTGAGCTGCAATTGGTGCTCTTGTCACTTCAAATTCAGTTTTAGTGAGTCGCTGTCAGTGTGTTTATTTAAATATCTAAAAAAAAAAAATGCATCTGTGAGCAGCTACAGCAGCTGCTGACAGTTAGGAGAATTTCTGCACCATTAGTAGTATAGAAAAAAACTGCACAGATTTACCTCCACACAGGCAGAGAGGTCCTGCTGCAACCTTTACATGACTTGACCTTGGTGCACTAAACATTTTGTGAGCTTCCTGCCAAAACTGCCCTTTTCTTACATCGCCTACTGTTTGAACTAATACTTCACGGGCCACAGGTAAAACTGCCATGGCCTCCTCGGTCATGCTCCTCACTCTTCCCCCCAAAAGATCTGATTTTAAACATTACATTTAACTACAGGTTTTACTTTAACCTGTAGGTTCAGTCAAACTTTCTTGTTCATGTAATCTTTGACTCAAAGCTTTCCAGACAGAGCTAAGAACCACTCTCTAGACAGCCGGTTATCTCTAGACTAAGTAGGCCCTCTGTGCTGGGATGCCAGAGTAACAAGAGTTGATGCTCATTTTTAATATAATTGGTCAAAAAGGCTCACTGGCTTCTTTTGCATGTATTGGGGGATGGGGGTTCATGTCATAGATTTTACGGTAAATGATCCGTCCATCGGCCTCTCAATGCGGTGAAGTCGTCCCGTATCCTTAGCAGAAAACAGCTCTTAAGCATGTTTCCACCTCCATGCTTGACTATGCAGAGGGTGTTCTTTGGGTCTGAGTCAGCATTTCTTGGCCTGTACATGTGTCTTCCTGAGCACGGGGACCTTGTGGGTGCTGAAAAACTTCACACCATTACTGCATGGTGTGCTACCAGTGGAGGTGCCTCTTGGCGACTGTGCTCCTAACTGCCTTCAGATCATTAACAAGCTCCTTCCATGTACTTTTGGGCTGCTCCAAGACTTTTCTCATGATCTTCCTCCTCCCATGAGCCAAAATCTTGCATTGACCTCTACATCTATAACAACTGGTTATTTTATATTTCACAACACCAACTTCTTGGTGATGGTCTTGAAGTCCATTCAGCCAATCTTGCCCCTGATGTCTTTTGATAGCTCTTTGGTCTTGCACATGGAGGTGGAGAGGTTGCAATGGAAGAAACTGATTCTATCGACAGGTATATGCTTAACAACATAAGTTCAGATCAGGAGTATCTACAATTGATTGATAATCTGTGGGATCTAGAATTGTGGCTGGGTTGTAGGGGATCAAATACTTATTTCACTCACTGAAGAGCAAATCAATGTATATGAGGCTGTGTCTCAGATGTTAAAACAGGTTATCTGTTCATCAGAAGTGTCTTTAAGCAATGAACTGAATCCTGCTGACAGAGGAGCACATTACATGGCAGCTCATGGAGTAATGAGAGGTAAAAATTGTAATACACTTTGTAAACTCATAAAGTGACAAAGTTAATACTGGCGTCATGGTTACATCATTTGGGTTGGTGTAAAACTCACCCTGATTTTCTCGAGTTCTCCTCGCGTAGCCGTCTGTTGTTTCTCTAGTCGTTCGCTCAGCTGGGAGCAGATCTGCAGAAAACAAAAACAGCTTGGTTTGTTCACCCACTTGTAGACAGAGCTCGTCAATTAAACCAGAGGAACGCTTTTCAATTAAAATGAATACTCAATACCAATAATCTGTACTTCAAGTCAAGCTTTTTCCGGTCTCTGGTGCTTCAACACAGCTCTAACAAGCCACAAAAAGCCTGCTTAGTTTTTCGGCCAACAACAATCAAAGATTCAAATCATTAATTTACCTAAGCACCCAGCCACTGGGCTGTTGTAAAACAAAAAAACTAATAGTAAAACAAAGTATACACAGGAAAACAGGAGGGAAAAAACTCCTTTTCAGAAAAAGTTCGATGAATATTTATGAATGAAAACTGTTCATCCCCATAATATGGTAAAAACACAATACAGACAGAGTAATAAGAATAACATCAGCACTCAGAGAGCACCACTCCCCCCGTAGGGCAAGGGCTATACTGAAACTGTGATGTTTTATAATGTTTTTATTATAACATGCGCATGTTTTATTATCCTAGGATGACGTCAGTCAGTTATGGCATCATTGTGACCTTGTAAGGTGTTGAATTGAGGTGGTGTACAACTCTCTCCATCGCTTTTCGTATGACATATTTTTTGATATGGTTTCTTCTTCTGACCTTTTTATCGCTAACAATGAAGGTCAAGGTCAAGTGCTCATGCCCCCCAAGGTCTAGGATATTGTTGAGAAGTTTGAAGATGAAAACAAATTGTGGGTAATATACAATTTTTACTGGTTTTCACAACTGGTGTGTCTTAAATCACCTCAAGGTGTTGTTGGCATCTACTGTCAATCAAAATTTGAAAATGATATATTGAAAACTGCTAACAAATAGACAGACAGGTGTGTTTCCCCTACTGTGTTTATAGGTTAATAAGTCTGTATGGACTTTATCCTCTTAGCTTTAAGTGCATTAGTGGTGTCATAGGCCTTGTGTATATTCAAATCTCCTTTTCCCCCTTCTCCTTCAAACAGCTACAAGCATCCTGAGAGTCAAACAAACACCCACAAACTTTTCCTGTAGCTTGCAGACGGACAGAGAAATCAGAGTGCAACGAGTTATCCTATAAGGCCGTCTATAGACAGTCCATCTATCTCGACATCTACTTTTGCTCTTATTCTCTGTGTTACATACATTATATTGGTGACCCTCATCTCTCTTTTTTTTTTACTATACTTATCATGCAGCTATCTTTCCATCCTGTCACATTCTCCCTCATATTGGCCGTTACTATACCCAGCTCCGTCACTACTGACCTCTTATCTCTTCTTTTTTGATCTTTTGTCTGTAGTCCTGCAGTTTTAATCTCCCTGCGTCCTTTTTAACTAGTCGGAGCATCTGTTTCTTTTTTGCTTTTTTCTTACCCGAGCTGCTGAGCCTTAAGCCATTCAAGTCTTCAGTCAGTTTTTGTCCCCATTTCGGCAGCAGGGATTTTACTCTCCTTCAGTTTTTTTCTATAATTAGAAGGATGACTCTAACAGGGACATAGTGAGGAGGACAATATGTTCTGATGGGATTTCAAGCCTGTGAAAGATGGGGGTACTTGTCAATCTTAGGGCAAGGAATCGTTATCGCTGCACCATCTGCAAGCAAGCTGTAAATGATTATTTTGCTCATTTAAATTCAGGATGACCACGGTAGTCATTTTCTCCATCCTTGTTATGAGTTTCTTTTCTATACCACTGTTTCACAGTAATAATGGATTTTGCACTCGTTGCTGAAGGCTCAAGACCCAGAGGGCATTTTAAAAAAAAGGTTTTTATATTCAATTTATTCCTACAAAACAATCTCAGCCTTATTTATTTTAAATATTTTCACTTAATAATTTATCCGGCCCCACGGTAACTTCACTGCCTGAGGCACTTTTTGCTTTCTTTCTATTGAATATTGCATGCAAACAGTATACTTATACTTACAATGCAGAAACTACAAGAACATGCAGTCTTAATTACTTCATCATATTTCCACAAGGAGCAGATAATTGTGCTGATGCACCCAAATTAACAAAAATATGTTGTCCAGAATGAAAATATCTTATTAAAACCATTAAAAGTAAATCAGATCAAATTTATTTATTTAGTCAAAACTGACCGAAAACACCGACAAGGAAAACAATCAGAATTAGAAAAGAGAAAACAACGCAATGCTAACAGAACCCAAGAGACACGAGCGCTGGCACGTGCTGCTTCACCTGGCTAGCACCCAGCTAGCCTGCATCTATCTACAAAAGCTCCAATCCTAGAACGGGGATTGCAATGCACCACTTGACACCGTTTTTAGCTCCACCGTTAACAGACTTGTCTTTGTCCTCATGTGCTCGAGGAGCAATTAGCACACAAAGCTTTTTTTGGCTATATTTCCACAGGAAAATAAATAAATAAATAAAACCCCCAAAGAAACTCTTGGCATTCTCACACATTGAAAAAGCAAATTGCTACGTGAATAATCATTCGCATTATCTATGTTGTAAACAACCCAGGCTATTTTAGGGAATTCCTCAACTTGTCAATCCCAGCGGATTGAATGTTCCCCCCTCCCCCTCCACACACTTTGTTCATTTTCCCCCTCTCTCCATCAATCACCCGCTTCCTTCCTGTCACACTTCAGTCTGCTCAACACAGCTCTCAACCGCAAGCTAGCAACCCATAATACACACAAAAACCATCAAATCCGGTCTCCTCTCCTCGGTGGCACATTCGATAACCGGTTTTCACACTTGCCGTCAAAGCCAGTCGACGGTTATTATTTTTAGACTCAGGTGAAGTTGAGGTCTGTTCCTAAATTAGTCTTCTTTCTATTTCTGTTTCCCTCCACAGAGAGGAATAGGAGGTGGATTGTTGCATAATGTCCCCGCGCTGATGGTAATAGCACTTGATCTGGGTGAGTTTATATTTAAGCACGAAGTGACAGGATGAGATCTGAGAGGAATTCAGACAGACGGAACTTTAAATATGCTTGCAGGCTAAGCCATCAAAAGCTCCGGGTTCAGTTAAGGAACAGCTCTGCTTCAGAAAATAGATAAATGAAGGAAAACAGAGCGCTCTTAAAGAGTATATTATTTTTAAATATTTATGAGTGGTCCTGCCACGGTAATGGCTCGATCGAAGCTTAGATATGAAAAGACGGGCTAAGTAAGGAAAGATAAGTGGTGTAAAGCGTCTCAAAAGCTCACTTTCAAGGGAATCAGAGCTCCACATAATCTAATTCACAATTCAGTCACACACACAAAAACATAACTATAATCCAAAAACAAAAATACCATGATGGTGTTTCTGGTGAAGCTACTTGAGCTGAGTAAAAAGCAGAACTTATCAACAATGACAGCCAAGCGTACGAAAAAAGTCAACAAGAAACGAGTGGATTTAATTAGCATTATGCTTCGAGATATAAATGAACTAAAAAGTGACAAACATTCAAGCACTGGCTCAAAGTTATGTGAAGACTGCCAACTGCTGGCAGCTTATGCTCTCTGAATTTTTATCCCAACCTTCTGAATTATTCTTTCTGGGTCACTGTGAGACTTCAGTGGATTTCAGCCCGAAACCATTTCAGCAATAAATGCTTTGGTCAATTTTCTGACACTTTTTCCATTCCTTGGTTTTTGATAAGATTAGACAATATTGCATATTGATAGATATATACTGTAGTCATTTTGGTTGGAATTATAGAAATGAAGAAACAGAAGCTGGCGACACCGCCTCTGCTGGATTGTGTGTAAAAGGTGAATTTGCATTTTTAAAATTCAGCGTACTATGAACAATGAAACAACTCTGGATGACTTGAATTCAATGTGAAAAGTCTGTCCCTGCCAGAGTAACATACATACAACATGCTCCCACTATATGTGCTTATGATGTTCCCATTTTTATCCTATTCTAAACTCTCACATTATTTCATTAATTAAATGTCCTATTACCTCACTCATTGCTTATTTTTGTATTTCCCTTCAGGTACACAGTCACCAGCCACTTTTTTGGTATACCTGTTATACTGCTTTTAAAAAAATGTAACCAGCCAATCACATGGCAATAACTCAGTGCATTTAGACATGGTCAAGACAATCTGCTGAAGTTCAAACCGAGGACTGGAATGGGAAAGAAATGTGATTTAAGTGACTCTGAATGATACATGGTTGTTGGTGCCACACAGGTTGGTCTGAGCATGTCAGAAACTTCTGATCTACTGGAATTTTCCCAGACAACCATCTCCAGGTTTTTCAGAGAATGGTCTAAAAAAGAGAAATTACCCAGTGAGCAGCAGTTTTCTAGACCAATTTGCCTTGCTGATGTCAGAACTGCCAGACTACTTTCAGCTGATAGGAATGCAACAGTAACTCAGATAACCACTTGTTACAACCAAGGTACACACATAACATATCTGAATGCACATCACATTGTACCTTTAGGCTAATGGACTAAAGCAACAGCAGACCACACCAGGTGCCACCCCTGTCAGCTAAGAACAGGAAACTGAGGCATTTGCTAAGGCTCACCAAAACTAGACAACACATTAGAAGAAAAACATTGCCCAGTCTGATGAGTCTCCATTTCTGCTGCAACATTCGGATTCACAGTTTGGCATAAACAACTTAAAAAGAGGGATCCATTCTTCCTTGGATCAACAGTTCAGGCTGGTGCTGGTGGTGTAATGGTAAAGAGGATATTTTCTTGGCACCCATTAGTGCCAAATGATGCTGATTTGGGCCACCACAGCCTATCAGAGAATTCCATCAAATAACACACCATATCTGTTATTTTGGACATGACATATACTCAAATGGCCTACACAGCCACCAGATTTCAATCCAATAATGTACCTTTGGGATGTGGTGTAAGGGGTGATTCATATTATGGACATGCAGCTGAGAAATCTGCAGCAACTCTGTAATGTTATCGTGCCAATATGGATCAAAATCTCTGAGGACTGTTTCCAGCAACTATACAATGACGAATTACATTAGCTCGGAAGAGAAATGAGGGTCCAAGAGGAACTAATAATATGTACCTATAATAATAAATAAAGGCCGGTGAGTGTATATGCATTATGATCCACCTGTCTGTGAGGGTGGGGAGTAAAGATGTGGTTTTGAAGCTTGAACTAAATGGAAAACACAAACTAAAATAAGTTTGTTTTTCCAAAATAAGCTTCAAGAGAACTGTGATAAAAACTGTTGTGTGACAGTTTCCACTTTTTTACTTACATCACATATATGAAAGTGGAAACACTATTATTAGACCTGCTAATGTAACTATTCAGTTGCACACAGTAAACTGAAAAGTGAAAGTAGGCATATAGTAGGCACACAGTACATACCTGCTTATATTCTCCAATAATGGACCCGTTCTTCTTAATTTCTGATTCAGACTTATCGAGCTCTCGTCTGCACATCTCCTTCAGCTGTAGATAAAACACAGAGATACAGTTAGGCTGTTACACGGCAGAGGCCAAGGACAGAAGTGGTGCCCCAGAGACTGTGTGACTGCCATGAAATGTAAAGGAGACATGGAAAGGTATTGGCAGACACTAAGTTCAGGGCAATGTCATGGCCTCTATGCAACCTCTGCTCGAGCACATGAATCAGTCACAGTTACACAAACTCAACAACACCACAGACACTTGGAGGACCACGTGAAACATGCACAGGATCAGAGGGCAGCAGGGTCTGTGCCCTCCATCAAAGAGAATCTTTACTTGAACTTGAGAAAATAACCATCAAAGACTGACAACCTTTGATATCTGAGGTTTGACTATACAGGAATGCAGTTTTAAAATAAATGAGATTCTGTATCTTTTTCTCTCTCACTGGAACAGTTATTGCATTTCTGTAGCAACAGATACATGATCTGGACAGAGAAACCATTGTTTTCTTCTAACCATTATTAAACATGAGCAGTACTGAAATAAGAATTTACAGCTCAAAACGTTACAAAATCCTAAATCATTTCTACTTCTATCCAACTCCCGATAGGTGCATACTACTATCAGCCTGCACATGTAATTCAGCTAGTAAGGAGTTTGACATATCAACTCATTTTGAATTTCTGTGTGAAAAAGAAAAAAGAACCACAGTGAAATGCAAATATTGGCCAAGTTACAATAAGGGTCTGTCTGCTGCAAATAGCTCTACTTCAAATTTGATTAAGGGCAACTGCAAGCTTAGCACAACCACTGGTGGCCTATTAAGGAGGAAGAGATGCCAGCGCTGCAGCATTAAAACAGCAACAACTAGCTTTTTTGTTTGGCTCATGTTGTCACTACATTATCAGGTGGATATGTATGGCCAGTGAAAGTAGTTAGATGAGTTACAGGATTCTCTCTGGAATAAAGTAAGATAATGGATTACCTTTGGACATTATAGTATCATGTGAAACTTAAATTTCCATAGGGTTCTGTGCAGCCATGAAAAATTAAGTACACAACATGATTCAGTAGTTTGTAGAGCAACACTGAGGAGCAATAATAACTTGAAGTAATAATTTTCTGTATGACTTTATCAGTCTTTCATATTGTTGTGGAGAAATACACTCTTCTTTATAATGGTCCTTTAGTTCATTGAGGTTTGTGGGCATTCATTCGGCTCTCTTTAAAATGTTAAAATAGACTTTGACTGGGCCATTGCAACAAACTTGACTATTTTCTTTTCCATTCTGATGCAGATTTGCTGTTGTGCTTGGGATCATTATCCTGTTGTATGATCCAATCCAGCCAAACTGTAGTCTCACATTTGACTCTAAAATACTTTAGTATACAGACGACTTCATAGTCGACTTAACGAGTGCAAGGTACGCAGGTCCTGTAAATGTCAAAACAAACCCAAATCATCACGCCTCTGCCACTGTGCTTGACAGCTGGTATGAGGTGCTTGTGCAGATATGTTTGTATACAGCGTTTGGTTTTTGCCAAAGTGCCACTGTGCATTATAGCCAACTAGCTCCACTGTGCTCTCATCTGTCCAAAGGGTACTGGTCTAGAAATCTTGTGGTTTGTTCAGAGGCAACTTTGTAAATCTAATCGAACCTAAAGTCTAAGATGTACTTCTTGGGTTTCTGTAGTGTATTGGATCATTAAACAGTCTAACCTTGCTGGGACTTCCACTAATGGGAAATTGTCAAAACCTCAGCTTTTTTTTACAGAGATGGCTAGATTTGTAGATCATCAGTTAATCAAGTGCATTTGATGAGCAACACCTGGTTGCTAATTACTCTCTTAATTCCTATGGAATAGTATATTTTGTTTTTTACTGTATGTAGGTCATCAACATATTAATGTAGGTATCATTAATAATCGAATTGCTTGTAACACCTTCAGAATGTAGCAATAGCAAGCACCCATCCGTTTTCTTTCTTCCACTTACTGTATCTAACTTTGGGTTGTGACTGGGCTGGAGCCTATCCCAGCTGCCATACGCCGAAAGGCAAGGTACACCCTGAACAGGTCGCCTGTCTCTGACAGGACTAACAGAGAGACAGACAATCATACAAACTCACATCCACACCTCTGGCCAATTTAGAATCACCAATTAACTTAACCCTGTTCATGTTTTTGGAATGTAGGAGGAAGTCAGCATATCCGGAGAGAACCCACACAAACACAGGGAGAACATTAAACTCCACACATGAAGTCTCAAGCGAGCCAGTGGTTTTATTTTTCTTAAAATATTTCTGTAATTGAAAATATGTGGAGTTGTATGTATGTGGAAATGTGTCTCATGCAGAGAAACTGGCTGAGAAGCAAATATACAGCCAGAAAAACATGTACAAAAAGATGGCTGTGCTTAACATTTCCCAAGTCTGATGTAAGGCTTCAGGTATGACAGGGGTATATTCATCACATAACGGCTGTTTTGTAAAGACTTGAAGGTCAGAAAAAAATCTGGTCTCATGCTCACTATGAGCTGTGCTTCTAGCTCAGGAAAGTATAAAATGCGGTCTTGTTTCAAAGACAAGCAGTTCCACACAGGCTGTCATACCCTGCAAACGACAGAGACAAACAGAACTTCACTGATTGAGAGTAAATCAGCCGATGCAATATTTATTGTGAATCCTGGACCTGTCCACAATAAAAACTGCTCAGTCATAGCAGGTCACCTTAATATTTCGACTTCTGTTTCAGCAGTTGCTTCCTGTAACCCTGTGTTTCTTATGACATTTTGAGGAAAAACAAACACATTAGGCATCAGCAGGAAACTTTTTTCCCCTGGCTCCGTTTCACTCTAGATGAGAGCGCGTTACATGCTCTAACCTGTGCAGACTCTTCCTCCAGCCGCCTCTTCTCATCCTCCGACTCAATCAGCTTCTGTTTGGTCAGCAGCAACTCTTTATTTAGGGCGTCCGCTTTCTCCTCGGCCTGACACACACATGCACAGACACACAAAAGACACCATAACCCAGTGCTCAGTAGGTCAATGAAAGTCAGAGTCGCCCTACTTTCTTCCTAGTTTTCTCTCTCTTTTCAAGGAATTGGGGAAAAAAAGTTTCTATTCAAAAACACTTGCGCTTTCATCTTTGCTATAACCTTTTTTAGATGTTCTAACAGAAGTGACAAATGACAGTTTAACAGCCTCACCCAATCATACACAAATATTCTTCTTCGGCTTACATTGTCAAGGTCTTTGCGCAGGGCTATCTTGCTGCTAACTAGTTCATGTGCCAAGTCATCATTTTCTTGCTCCAGACGCATGTTGGCCTCTTGCAAACGCCGATTCTCCCGCTAGATGGTGAATGTAAGAGAAAAAAAAGCAGTGTTTAGAAAGAAGAAAAGAGAAAAACAACCACAAATCAACACAAAAATGTTAAGAATGAAATAATCAAAACGTTTAAGACAGACGACACTGAACACGGAGAAGTGACGATCCACCAAAGAGGAAGGAAAGCGCTGAGATAGCTGAGCAAGGAAATGGAGTTAAGTTTGATTGTGCAAACATGTCTTACTGGTTCAGCAGTTTCCAGAGCGATGCAACAACACACATATGAAACCGAGAGTATAAAAGTTCACTCTGATCAGCTGAAAACGTAGCCGCAAAGTAAGAGATGTCTGTAATGTTTAACAAGACATAACCGGTTTGTACATCATTAACAGCAATCTACAGCTGTAGTGGGAATAAAGTTGGAGCACTTAGCACAATTTCTAACACCTCTCCTTCTATTTCTAGGTCAACGTTTCCATCTTTGTTAAAACATTTCATGTCTGTGTCACTTTTCTTCTTTTTAAGCCGTCTGATCCTGATCCATTTGTACATGGATTTACATATCCTTGTATTAAAGTGTGGACTACACAACTCCAGCTTTTATTATCACTACTATGACTCAAACTGGCGTGAACATTTGACTTTAGCGTAGAGCGGATGAATCCCTCTTACATGGCAAAAATAGAAACACCCCAAGATCAAAACACTTCTTTGGACACGCA